>NW_024539091.1:0-11968 GCF_016647635.1 Suillus subaureus | reverse complement strand
ATGAATAGGGGCAGGCATAACTGTAACATTACCCTTGTTTAGGAATGAAGTCACTGACTTCAGTTATCCTGGTTAGCCCAGTAAATAGGGTTGGCATCATAGTTTGAATCCAGCAAATTGTTCTGCTCTTCAGTGATAGGGAGCGACCTATCAGCTAGCTCAGCGGCGTGAAATGGCATCTTGCTCAATCTCCCAATGAGCAAGGGCTTCATAGAAACCAGGATCAGTCCAAACCAGTGGAATGACCACTTCTCCTTTCAAATCTTTAAAAGACCGATAGGTGTCCGGGTGCATACTCTTTGCAAACCCGACAGTAGTATGCAGGGCAGTTCTTGTGGTGATGTCCAGCAGCGCGGCAGTTATGACATACGACATTATCAACTGGTGCCATTTTTACAATTGTGATGGTGGCTGACTGGTCTGGGGGAGAGGGGGACCTTGATTGCTTGTGCATCTTGTGTGGAGAAACCAATGCAGCTCATTTGGCAGCAATGCAGGAGGATTGGCATCTGAAAGGGTATCGACGTGTGGTGGGCGCGATGGGGGTAGGAGACGGAGAAGCTGGTACGTCAAGTACAGCAATATGAGGGATATTGTTATCCTGATGCTCAATGGTAGTTGTTGCAGGGATCAGTGGTGGGATTGGAATGGCAACATGTGAAGAAGGGGATGCGCGACTGGGTCAAGAGCGATCTGTTCTGTGATGATATGAATAGCTTCTCTGATAGCCTCTATATCATCAGGCAACAGATGGATTGCAGTATTACGAATGTGTATATGAAGATGATGGAAGATGGTCTTGTGATGTTTCATCAAGAAGATTAGCGGTGCCACTCAATGAGGCTAGTGTCTCTAATGATTCGGATGATGAGCCATAGATATCACTCCTCTTTCTCCCAGGAGACGATCTATTTCTATAGCGTATTGCTGGGACATGATAGCGGATTCGAACAGAGCACTGGTTCAACTTGATCAATGATTGAGAATAGTCAGTGAGGATAGAGTTGTTGGTGAAGGTAGAGTCGGATGAAGGTGGAGAGATGACTGGGGAGGATGTGTTGGCAACAAGATCAGCAGTGGTTGTGGTTTGGTAGTCTATCAAGGATAGTGGGTGGGCGATGTTTTCAGATATGTTGTTCATAGCAGTGGTGAGTTCTTCAATTCTTTGGATACAGAGGCATAGGCATTCAAGAGACATTGTTCTGGGTCTATAGTTTATGAGCCTTCTTATACACAGCAAGGATGTTGGTGGCATTGCTAAGGTTTTCTTCTGGGACCCATTCATTACTGGCAGAAGAGTAACCTTTCCAGGACAGAAGGTAGTGTCTTCGTTTACCCATGCCCTTGTGCAATAAGATCGCATTGATTTTGTATTCTTCTTCATTATCAATGATGTCTGGGGGAGGATCATGGAAGTTTGGACCACGGACCTCTGTCTTGTGATAGGATGATAATTCCGAAGCATGGAACGTGGGGTGAACTTTCCACTGTGGTGGTAGTTGGAGTGTGAATGTGATAGGGGAGAGAATGGCGGTGATCGGGAAAGGGCCGTATTGCTTTGGTGCAAGCTTCCGTGATGGTAACTGCATGATTAGATTCTTTCCGGATAACCAAACCTTATCTCCTATCTTCCATGGGTGATACTTCTGCCCATGAGTTCGTTCTGCCATTTGCTGCATAGCGAGGTTATGACAAGAGAGTGCCTCCTCTCTTGATTTCTGGAGTGAGCAGAGTCTATCTTCTGCTGCAGGGACAGTAGAATTGGGGAGTATGTGGGGAAGGGCTTGTGGTTCATATCCCATCATTAGGAAGAATGGTGAAGCGTTATGAGAATTGTGCTTTTGATGATTGTGCACGAATTCTGCCATAGGAAGATGTTCTACCCAATCTTTGGGGTGGTTTCAGCAATAGATTCGGAGGTAAGTTTCAAGTTCCTGATTGAGTCGTTCAGTTTGACCATCAGTCTGAGGGTGATAAGCAGTAGATGCAGCTATATTGTATTTCAAGAGCTTGGCAAGGGCTTTTGAGAATTTGGATATGAATTGCAGTCCACAGTCAGAAATGACTTTCTCATGCAGGCCGAATCGGCAGTAGATGTATTTGAAAAATTTCTTGGCGACCCCTTTGGAAGTGATGGTTTTAGTGCATGGGATAAGAATTACCCCCTTCGTAAGCCCATGGTCTACCACAACCATAACAGAATCAAAACCGGTGCAAGGAGGGAGATCAGTGATGAGGTCAACGGAGACTTGGGTGAAAGGAGCCACAGTGACAGATGGGATGGGGACAAGCAGTGGAGTCGTAGGATGAGTATCAGATTTCATCTGTTGGCAGAGAGTGCAACCTTCAATGTATTTACGGATATAGGTTCCCATAGAGGGCCACCAAAAGTCCCGCTTGACCAGTTCTTCAGTCTTAAAACGCCCAGGGTGACCAGCAGTGGCGTGATCATGGCATTATTCCAAAATAAGGCGTCGGCCAGCAGGACGGATGTGAGCACAATCTTTATAGAAAAGAATATCATCTTTGATTGTCCAATCCATGAGAGCAGATTTCATGGGGGGAAGGGAAAGGCTGTCTAAGGCATCGGAAGCAGCCTTGAAGATGGGGTTGGGATCCAATGGGTCGGGATTCGCAAGGGAGGTCATAAGTTCTACATCAAGAAGACGGACAAACATAGAGTCAGGAAGAAGAGTAATGTCTTCATTATCAGCATCAGAGTCAGCACCATGGTCAGGGCGCCAGGAGAGTGCATCAGGAGTGGCGAGTTTGGTTCCGGCAATGTGGTGGAGTTCTATATCATAGCATGATAAAATTAACTGCCAGCAGGCTTGTCTGCAAGTTAATTTCTGAGCAGTGTGGAAGTATAACAGGTTTTTATGGTCAGTGAAGATGATGATGGGATGAGGGTTTCCTTCCAGGTAATGATGCCATTCAGTTAGGGCATGGATGACCACCAAAAGCTCACGATCAAAGATCTGATAGTTTCATTCAGCTGGGTTCAAGGTCTGCAATAAATAACCGCATGGATGGTACATTCCATTTTCATTTGTCTGCAGCAATACTGCACTGGTGGCGACTAATGAAGTGTCAGTTGCTACAGCGAACTGACGACTGGGATCCAGGTTACAAAGGATGGGTTGTTTCAGAAAGCAGTCTTTGAGCACGGCAAAAGTGGTAGCGCAAGGTTCTGACCATAGGAATATGGTGGCCTTTTTCATAAGGTCAATCAATGGTCTAGCAATGTCAGAGTAGTGAGGGATGAAGTTTCAGTAGAAGTTACAGAATCCTAGAAACGACCGAACTTCTTTCACCGTCATAGGGATAGGCCAATCGTGAATACCATCTGTTTTGGCGACATCCATTGCAACACATCCAGGACGTATAATCATTCCTAGATATTCCACTTCTTGCGTGTCAAATGTGCATTTCTCTGGTTTTAGGAACAGTTTTTCTTGATGAATCCTTTCAAGGACATGCCAGGTTCATTCATGATGAGAAGTGGGGTCATTTGAGAAGATCAAAATGTCATCCATGTATATGACGAGCCACCCTTCATTAATCTCTTGTTGGAACGTCCGGTTCATATACACTTGGAAAGTAGTGGGGGAATTGCAGAGACTGAAAAACATGACATTTGGCTCAAAGAGACCATATTCCGTGGTAAAAGCAGCCTTCCATCTATCATCAGGATGGATACGGATGTTATTGTATCCAGAACAGATGTCCATCTTTGTGAAGTATTTAGCACCGTGCAACTGAGCGACCAATGAAAGTGGTAATGGGAGAGGGTAAGCATTTTTAACTGTCCAGTCGTTGATGTACCGGTAGTCTTGACAGGGGCGAAGGTCTCTGCTTTTCTTTCCTACGAAGAAGAAACCACTTGCTTGTGGCGATTTTGATTCTGAAATAAATCCCTTCTTTACATTCTCGTCAATAAAAGCCTTGACTGCAGTACATTCAGCTTCTGACAATGGGTACACCTTGGATGTTTTGGGAATAAAACTGGGTTTGGTTTCAATACAATGGTCTATACCAGGTCATTCAGGTGGTAGCTGGTTGAGGCCATCCTTTGCAAAGATATTGGCGAAATCGTGAAGGTAAGAGGGGACAAGTTCTTCGAATGACTTCTTCTTCTGCTCAAGCCCGGCTGCTAATGCAAACTGCTGTGCCATATTACTGGTCTTGATGTATTCTGATTCTGTTGGCCATGACAGTGGTGTAACCATGGGTCATTGTTCCGCAATGCTAGTACCATCTTTAGTTAACGGAGTATCCATAGAGGCGTTGGTGATAACCCAAAGCTCAGAAGCATCAGTGGGGTACTCAACCAAAAATTCATCGTCCTCAGGGTGGTACATAGTGATTTCGCGTATGGGTGGTGCATAGTCTGCGGTCCATACATCATCTTTGGTATCAAAGGAGTTGTTGTCATCATCGGGGATGGGATCAAGGTTGGGGAGTACCAGGGGTGCTTCTTCATCCGGGATTTCCTCAATGGTAGCCCAGGGTATCAGTTCTTTAGGTGATGCAGCTACGACCAATTTTGCAGGAGGCACCTTCAGCAGCACTACAACTGGAATCAGTTCTGATCTCGAACTGTTTTTCTGGAAGAGAGGTGGAAGGCTGTTCTTCTTCTGTTTGATATCAACCTCTTCCTCAATTTGATCGCTTTTCTCCGTTCTAGGGAGTTCTAGTGTTTCTGCTTTCCATCGGATTACTGGGTCCATGGCACATAGCCAGGGAATTCCAAGTAGAATCTGATCATGATGGCCAAGCTGTGTGATGTTAAACTTTCCAATCATGGATCATTCATCAATCTTTACGATGAGGATGCAATACCAAGTGATAGCACCCCCCTTTGCATAACTTCCATCCACAGTAGTAACTTGGAATGGTTTTATTAGTTTATGTGTTTGAATTCTGTGGGTTTTGACAAAGTCTTTGGAAATAAAGGTTCTGGCGGCACTGGAGTCAACAACAGCTGTTGTTTCGACAGTTTTCAGACGAGTTTTGGAGATGAGCAAAATAGGAACATGAAGCTCCTTTCTGATTCCAATACTTCATACAAGTCTGATAGGTACATCAGAAGATACTGACATCGATCCAGTCTTCCACATCAAAAATCCTCGGCAAGGCAATGGATCGTTGTATCTTCATCCTCTTTATTGCTATCTTCTAATTCTTCATGATGGACTGGGGTTTTCTTCTTCTGTGGACATGCTCTTGTCATGTGTCCCTTCTGATGACACGTGAAGCATAATCCTTTCTTCATATGATCACTTCTTTTGGCTTCAGTCAGCTGGTCTACCTCCATGGCATTTGGATCGTGCTGGTCAATGGACGGTCTAGGCACATATCACTGTCCCGTTGGTTTAGTGGTAGTGCGATGGTTCTGTCGAAATACAGTGCCTCTCTGCCAATTGCTATCGAGCCTAATGGCTGCAGTGACGTATTTGTTGAAATCTGTGGGAATGGTTTCCATCTGGAAAATGGAATTGACGATCCCCTTCTTTAATCCGTCATTGAAAAACGTGATCAGGACGGCATCTTGCTTTACAGAGGCCTGCGCAGCAAGGGTCTTAAAACTAGTGATGTAGGAGGTGAGGTCGCTCATTTGTTTCAAGGTTCAGAGTTTATTCATGGCTGTGCTGATGGCATCGGCCAGTATGAAAGCTTCTTTGAACTTGGTTTCAAAGTTTGCAAAAGTTCCATAAGACTTGGAGGCAGAGTTGTCAACTTCAGTATAAAAGGTAAGTGCCCAGCCCATGGCACTATCTTCAGTCATGTATGTGAGGGTGGTGATGACTTTCTTTTCGTCAGTGTTATAGATCGTAGCGTTAAGTGCAAAATATGCCTTGATCGCATACAACCATCGCAAAGCCTGCTGAGGGCTCCCATCGTAAGTGGAGGGGGCTCTGGCTTTAAGTTCTGGGGTGTTGGTGACAGTGGACATCCTGATCGTTCTGGTCTAGTAATGTTTCTATCTTGCAGGGGACGTTTCGTCTCTCTCTGCCTTGTTCTGTTTCTGGGTTCTGGGACCTCTCTGATGGAGAGGGTCAATGGGCACTTTAATCTTTTGTTACAGACTAGGATAGTTGTAACAACAGCAGCTCAATAAGAGCAACGGCTGATGTTATAGTCAAGACCTTGCAAATGCAAGGGTTGTAAGACAAGGCAGAGAGTGTCTCTGACTTGAATATCAATTCAGATGTCTTAAGATTGGAGGTCTTAAGTGAAGGAAGTTCCAGGTTAAAACCCAGTAAGATTAAAGTGAAGTTCTACTAAGTACATGACTGAGTATATATAGAACGTAGGTGCTTTAGGGCAGGTACGTATATGTCAGTGATGAGTCAAAGACAAGAGTGAGTCAAAGATAAGAATGAGTCAGAGATAAGAATGAGTCATCTAGCGACGGCAACGGCGATTGTGATGTAGTACAAATATAGCAGAAGGCAAGTCTAGTGATGGTGCGGGGTGGCGTGGTCATGATGTAATACAAAGGAGAAGGGAAAAATGAATAGGGGCAGGCATAACTGTAACAGACTTTGGTGGCTCAATTCACATAGTTGGCTCTCCATGATATATCACTAGTCATAAAATAATAAGGGGTTGGAGACTGGTATCTTGGACATGGGGCTGAGTCTGTAATTCCTGGTGTACTAGTAGTTGTTGGGTGTAGTGATGGACATGGGTGCAGAGATGGGGATGAGGTTGTCACAGAGATAGGGGATAAACCAACATTATCAAGTATATGTTGCACTTGTTCGAGTGCTGCAATCTGTGAATGACTGAGACTCATGCTTTAGATAGAGATTGAGTGAATAGTTGGGGGGACTCATCTCATTCAATTCAATTCATGCCTGTATATGTGACAATCATAGGCTCTTGTCAATGGCTTGCAAATGACATGGGCATGCTGACCACTCGCTCATCAATTTCTAAATTGTGTTATGGTGGTTCAATGTTGCACACCATACTGTCATTTTCAAACCTCTGTCCTTGCATTTTCCATCAACCATTGGGCCATGTACACATTATTCTGTTACTCCATGGATGTGGGTTGCTTGTCAAGTGCTGCAAGCGATGTACTAAGTGCAGACTAACCTCAACTGTCATAGGTCAGTCAGACTGTCAATCTCACTTTTAGATGCAAATGGGGACTTGAGTTCAATTTATTTACCTTTGAATAGTATGCCAACTGACGGAATCAGAAAAAAACCTGCAAGGCCCTTTGTATAAAGGTCCATGAATTTTTCTCACTCATCATAGCCATGCTTCCTCTCCCCGAGTCAGTCAATGACTCAGTCAATGCGATTTTTCGCCCATGTATTGAGTATCAGCGGGGAAGCACAGAACTCATCATTTTTTCACACGAGGTCAAGCAAATTGTTAACATTGCATAGTGTGTACTACCAGTTCACTTTGCTGCTATTAATGACAGACTTGTGCAGCCCAATAGCATCAGGACATTTTCGTATCCATCCCTATGGCCTCACAGATTACTTACAGCAACACAGGCTTTTTGTCAGGTGTTTTTGTGGTAAGGCTTTCCTCTCCATCACACATAAACAGAGATGACTAACCTTTGCCTTAGCCCATCAGAATTGGATTACATGGACTGGAAGCATGTTATATGATCATATAAGACCACAATAAATAGGATTGGGTCAGATGGCAAGGTATATATGTGAAAAATGAAGGGTGCTAGTCCTCTCTGCATATGTGTGATAGAGAGGAGAGCCTTTTCTTCCTTGTTACTGACCTGAGATGAGCTGTCTTGAGAATGTTTCTCACAGTGTGTGAAGAGACAGGGAATGTGATGGTGGAATTGATGTAATAGGTGACCTGGACAGCATTATCAGCCTTTCCTGTAGTGATATGTTGAATAATAGCCCTCCTATCAGTAGAGGTGAGCTTGGATGGACGCCCTTCACAGAAGTTCTCCTTGTCTGTGTGACTTTCTTTGATGAACTTGGCCACAGTGGACTTGGATACTCCAGTTCTAGAGGAAATTTGACAAGCAGAGAGGCCAGAATAGGAAAGAGAGAGGATATTATCCCTTTGAGCAGGGGGGGTGGCTTTCATGGTGAATATAACCATGACATATGGAAATTTTTGGTTTGTATAGTTAGATATGGTTTTAAAATGACATAATGACACCACTTTATAATTTATTTAATGGTGGCATGATTGTTATGGTGTCATAAATGATGATTTATATAGTTTTAATATGTGCTCAAAAAACTGTCCACATGAGTCATGATTTTGTAAGCCTTGTATCTCCACCATATCTCCACCGATTCCCACGGTGTAGGGCTCAAATGAAAGCCCTGAAGCCATACTACAATGTGCTATAAGCATGTCCTTGAGGCATTTGTTCATTCTCACACAATATCATAGATAGTGAAAAATGTCAAAACATGCGGACAGTTTTTTGAGCCACTGTATATGTGTCACTTACCACATCTCATACCAGATTGATGATGAAATATAACAATGAAACTCTCATACCCATCCCACCGTCCCTCACTCCTGATGAGCAAGAGCATGTCCTCATTACCCAGGATGAGTCAATTTTTCATACAAATGAATACCGACGTCACTCTTGGCTTTGTGGTGATGAACAGCCTTTGAAGGGGAAGGGGAATGGTCATGCAATTCATGTTTCTGATTTCATTTGCAAAACAACTGGTCAGCTCACTTTATCAGAAGAACATCTTGCACAACAAGCCACCCTTCCACCTGACCAACAGCTCAAGGTCATGGATGCCCAAAAAAATATCTATCCAGGAAAAAACCACAATGCAAATTGGGATCTTCCACAGCTTCAGACCAAAATGGTTCATGCCATCAACATATTCGAGTTCTTGTACCCAAACAAGGTTGCTGTCTTCATTTTTGACTGCTCTTCCACTCATGAAGGTCTTGCTGCAAATGCATTGAATGTGAACAACATGAACATGAAAGATGGTGGTAAGCAAAGCCACCTATGTGATACCATCATCCCACTCAATAATCCACCTCCAAAACCTGGACAACCTGACACATGTGGAATGCCACAGTAAATGGTATACCTGGCAACATATTCTGATCCCAAGTTGGCTGGGAGACTGAAAGGGATGAAAGTCATTCTTCAAGAATGGCAATCAGTTTGGGGTGTGCTGATGGAATGGCACAAAGGGAAGGTGGTTGGGAAGTGCCAGCATTGCCAGAAGTCACAGGCAAAAAGGGATGCAGAATGGAGACTTGCATTAGTGGAGGCACTCAGACAAGAAGCACCCAAAACAGGTGAGCTGCAGGCAGAGGATGAGCCAGAAACAGACTCAGAAGACAATGATTGATGCTGCATGTACTACATACTCTCACTTCAAGATGATTTCGTCAATGAAAAACCACTTATCCAGCATTACATCAAGAGCTGCAGGCACATTTGCCTTTTTCTTCCAAAGTTCCATTGTGAACTGAACTCCATTGAGATGCTTTGGGGATATGCCAAGTACCATCAGTTTTTCTCAGTTTTCTGTCATGATTTTGATTCATTGATATTCCTGTGTGGCACAGGCTATTGAAATGTCACTGATGGCAAATTCTCAATGGCAAAAACACTGGTTCCACAATGTCTCAACATGTGTGATGTTTTGACTATCTGCCATTTCTTCCACAAAGCTTGGCATTATATGGATGCCTACCAGTATGTTTGTCATTGCTTTCAAGTGATCATGCAGTGCTGAAGTTTGAACAGTAAAGGACTTGATGCCCAACAAGCAGCCTTCACAGTTAAGAAGTACTATTCTCACCATCATGTTGGGCTTGCAACAGAGATTTTGGCTGCACTGGATGCCAAAACTGCAAGCAGAGGGCTTCTGTAGATTGTATTTACCATCTGCTTGCTTGTATACCTGCCCAGTTACCCATAAATACTATTTCTTGCAACATGTTTCAAATTTCATCAGAAATTTTTTCAACCCTTCAATTTTCAAAATTCTAATGAGGTAGCCTTAATCTACAAGTCAAAAGACTGCATTTGCACTACTCTACGGTACAAAGCAGTCAAATTTCGAGGACTAGATACATTTTCAAGTTCAGGCTAATCTGAGAGGCTGGAAAAGTGCTTTGTACACTGTAGTATGTGATCTATTTTCATCCCACTTTCATTCAAGTCAGTTTGAGTTGCAAGTATCAAGTAATAACCAGTGTAACTTAAGTTTGAGCACTTAGTTGTAAGAGTATCATAACACTTTGCCATAGTAATTTATGCTGCTACTTGAAATACAATACTTAGTGATATACTTAAGGTGTAGTAGGAACCTCATTGCTTGTCAGTCCTGTAACTCCTGTGGAACTGTAGTTACTGTACTACAATTAACTGTGAGCCTGTGAGCAACCCGTGAGTCCTGTGGCTTACTGTCACAAAACCCCAAGTGTGTGACCTCTGTGAGAAAGTTGTACAGTGTGGGTCCCTCAAAATCAGCAACTAGTGAGCATGAAAATTGCAAGTCTATCTACACCTCCACAGGGCCCTCTTTCACCTTCAAAATATTACAGACAGGCTGCAATAGAGTAGTACATTGAGACTATCTCAATCTTTTTTTGAAAAACCTAAGATGTAGAAAATTTGGTCACCTAAAAGTGAACTTCATGTGGAGTTTGTCAGAGTTTCCCTTTATGGAATACAACATCTTGGTGTTATCACATAGACTGCATGCTTAATGTTAAGATAGTAAATAGGTGAGCACCTGTAAACATCCACATACTGCAACTTTTTCAGAAGAAAAATGCACTATTATTTTGATTGAACAGGTATTAAGAAGTTCAGGTACAATGCATTTCACAGTAAGGAATGTTCCATCAGTGACCACAGTTTCCATGGATGCTTTGCAATCTGAAATGCTCTCTGAGTCTGAGTCTGATACCTCTTCTACCTTGTTGATGAGACTGAATGAGTGTTCCAGAGTCTGAGTCTGACTCAGAGGAGTTAGAGTCATTGTCACTTTTACCATTGTTTCTGGCACATAATTGGGTCAAGGTAGACCTCTAAAAGGTCTTCCATAAGTGCATTATTGAAGTACTTGCAGCAAGTATAGCTCAGTGACAGACAGAGTCAACTGTATATATATTGGGTATACCTGCAGGCAAGTATAGCTGCATAGGATGTGAGTTACATGTGTGATATATATGAGAATGATACTGTTAAGACATATTGCTCAAGGGGGAGAGACTGACTCAGAGGGGCTTGGCCTCAGCTCATACACTGTGCCCCTTACCTGAGTATGTGCCCTTCATTAGTATGAGGTCCAAATGATGGTCGACAAAGTCTGGAGGACTTCCGGCGGCTGGCTACTCTGCTGGAGAGCGCTAGAGGACTTCCAGAGGAGCACAGGAAACGTCTGGAGGAGCATGGGAGAATTCCAGAGGAATGCAGGAAGTACTCAGGAGAGTTCCCACTGCAAGGTAATACTTCTACAGGAAACAGGATGGAGGGACAGGAGGACAGGAGGACAGAAGGACAGGAGGACAGGAGGACAGGAGGACAGGAGGACAGGAGGACAGGAGGACGGAGGGCAGGATGATGGAGGACAGGGGGACAGGAGGACAGGAGGACAGGAGGACAGGAGGGCAGGAGGACAGGAGGACAGGAGGGCAGGATAATGGAGGACAGGGGGACAGGATGTCCGAAGGTACAGAGGGCAGGATGTCCGAAGGTACAGAGGGCAGGATGTCCGAAGGTACAGAGGGCAGGATGTCCGAAGGTACAGAGGGCAGGATGTCCGAAGGTACAGAGGGCAGGATGTCCGAAGGTACAGAGGGCAGGATGTCCGAAGGTACAGAGGGCAGGATGTCCGAAGGTACAGAGGGCAGGATGTCCGAAGGTACGAGGGCAGGATGTCCGAAGGTACAGAGGGCAGGATGTCCGAAGGTACAGAGGGCAGGATGTCCGAAGGTACAGAGGGCAGGATGTCCGAAG
>NW_024539090.1:0-11988 GCF_016647635.1 Suillus subaureus | reverse complement strand
CCTCATTGGCCAGGCAACCAGTGGAATATGCGTATGCATCGCTGTCCTGGATAATGTCTTCTCTTTTGCCCATTCGTACATCTCTTAGCAAATTAGCTCATGTATATCGTACCAGTGCAATGTTTAGTATAACTGCATGGGTTTCAATCATAATACGACTGGCTACGTACTAACCTCTGCCGCCAAACACCCGATAATCTGCAACTATTGCAGTAGTATAAATACGTGATCACCGGACTGGATGTCCACCCATGATTTTGTCAGAGTCTTCGTCCTCAGTGGTGTGTCTGCAAACAAGGCACGTACAAGTTTCACCAACTCGTCCACCTCAAAATCCACCAAAGCTCCTTCCTCGAAAAGATATGTGAGATCAGCCATGGAAGCTTCCTGGAAAAGAGGCACGATGAGATACTAATCGAATAACCCGACTTCGAATAGATATACCAGGAGTTCAGATAGATATGAGAATTTCAACCACGACGGAACGTATGACACCACGAAAGATGACTGGGGATTAATAAGTTAACTATTTTGAAAAAGTACAGCAAGCATACCTCGCTGAAGTCTTCAACGAAGAGCCCTTCAAGAGCAGCCAATATTCTGCATAACTCGCTCAGTTTGTGCGACTCCACCTCAGGATATCCGGAATTGCAAGTATGTTCTCAAGGATCCGCTGCAATGAAACTTCGACTATTGCTCCCACGGCAGTGTATACTTGCTCTTAGGGAGGACAGGCTACAGTAAGCACAATGAGCTGCTTTCAACATCATAAAATGCGCTTCATTCGCACCTTCCATGCGTTCGCGGCGCTTCGGACCTCGCGAACGACACTGGAAATGGCCATCTCACAGTCATCATACCGATCCTGGTCTGACGTGTCTGTGAAGCCCTTCGCACCTGCTAGAATGTCACGCAGGGCCGTCCGTTGCCTGTCCTGTTCCAATACATGCGTGACTACTCAATACCATCAACGGCAAAGATCGAGAACTCACAATGCCATCTTGATACCAACTGTCGGCTAACACCTGCAAGACACTCTTGCATTCCTCTAACTTGTCTTTTACAACAAGTGCTCTCGCTCGTGTGTAACCAAGCGACCAACCTCCTCTGCAAGCCAACAGCAGTTGTTGGAGAATTTCATGACATCACCAGGACGAACGAGTCGTGCTGCAGCGACGATAGGATGCACTGCACGATATAAATCTAACACCAGTGCTCCGGACTGCATGATGAGTATCCCGGGCGTCGTTTTGGATGTTGGTGAGGTGGGAAAGATACCCGAAGATGATAGTCCTTGTCCTTCGTGCAACGCGTCCTCGACCGTGCGAATGATTGACTTCGCAAGAGTAGATACCAAATATGGCTCGGTTACGGGCCTGAGTTAGGAGGATGCTGAGAGGTACTGTTTAAGGGGCGAGAGATCCTTTGCGTCGCAAGTCCAGAGTTCGCAGACGGGCGTTGGGATGAGACAGGTACTGTCCGCACAGCAGGAGTAACCTCCGATAGGGCAGGTTCTTCACCCCATGGGTCATCCACAGGTCTTCTGTTTGCACTAGTTCTTCAGGTGCGGGCTCTTCATCATTCCAGCCCCACGCATCCCCCGGGTCTTCCTCAACTACTTCCACAGGTTCAGCTTGTTGAGTTTCCTTTTCTCCTCCAGATCATCGTCAAAGCCCCAGACATTCTCCTCTTCTGGCGCAGACCTCGAGGATCCTGTATTGAAACTCTGGCCGTCGTCATCAAGTCCCCATGCATCGCCTTCGTCTGCAGGCGCGGGTCCAGCCTTGTCAGAGGTTTCTTGTGAAAGAGGTAACTGGGCATAGAATGTTGGCTCAGAAGATATGCTTTGAATGATAAGTTTGCGAGTAGAATCGAGAATGTGTGACCGCCGTTGTCGCTCATAATGAGTACAGACATTGTTGACCCAAGCTTTGATTTCGCTCTCGCTAGACGCATCAAGCATCCCAACGATGTACTTGTCCTCTAAATCCACTGCCTTGTTTGCAATTTGTAAAAAAAGTAGGCAGAGCTTCGAGCTGTGAAGGCAGACCAGGAATAAGCAAACGGGTCAGGACTGCAGTAGATATGGGTTTGCTAAGACTTCGCGAAAAACTGTGTTTGTGCGTCGATGGGAGGGCGGGAAATAGTTGTTTGTGTAAGAAGTCGAGGGCGGTGGATACGTTGGTAAGTGGAGAACCTGTGTCAGTGGTATTTGGTGACGAAGGGAATCGGCCAAGGACGTGCATCAAAGCGCCAGACTTATCCTTCATAGTGCTAACTGTAAGTGACGTCGGCTGGTCAAAGAACACTCGATGTAGTGCGTTAGAATATCCCTCCTCAGGGTAGAAGATGCGATGCCAGTGATGCGGAGCTGATCGATGAGAGGACAGACGAAAGGGGTAAGGGCTTCAGTGACCGAGGCACTGAAAACTGCTTGAGATACCCCCCACCATGATGTTCTGTCACTCACTCAGCACAAATGGTTTGATGATAACTTCTGACGCGTTCACAACAACACTCTTAGTGTAAGCGTCGCTGAGCAGCTCTTCCACACGATTGCTAAGCACACGCAGCCGAGCCTACAAGCAAGCAAGTTAAGACAGAACGGAAGGATGTTAGTCTCTTACCTGCATTTCAGATACTACCGATGCGTCTTTGAGTGGTCCGGGAACGGAAACCAGCAAGGAACTCAAAGCATGACACGCAACTACAGCCGGAGGCAGATCCCCTACGTCAACGAGCTTCTGCAGCGCATCCAGCTGTGCTCTACATTCATAAAGGTGCGAAAGAGAATCACTCAAGACATCTGCATCCAAGGACTCTTGGGCGAGTAATTGGTGAGCTTCCAAAGCTTCAAGCAAGACCGGAACTAGACCGGACTAGTGATGTGTTAGCGAGGCGTCTTAAAACGCATAATAGAACAAACACACGCCTTAGAGTCCGAAAGTGTAACACTTGAGACTTGGACATGTCCGGAAAGCGTGTCCAGTCGTTCTTTGAGAGACTTTGCCAAAGACAGCTGTCTTTGGAAGTTAGAAGAATCTGCACATATTCTGTCATGAATTTTTGTCTATTCCAAACCATTACCCCACGGAGAACTCATATCAATTACAGGAGAATACCTTAGTCAATCGGATGGATTCATCAAGCTCAGCCCTACATGAGGATGCAAAAGACGAATTCAGGGATTGTAATGTTACAGAGTCGAACTTGGAAAGAACATTCGATGAAACGTTGAGCTGCTGCGGGAGATGGTCAGGGAGAGGAAAAGGCATACGTCCAACCGGCGTCGAAATCAGGAGAGGAAGTCTACACTAATTCTACACGCTCCCTCCACGACTAGCTACTGAGTCAGGTGATCAGAATTCACCACGTGATTCGTCGCAGAGCTGATGTGGGCGTAGATGCGGCCAAATATTCATTCATTCCAACTCAGAGTCCAAGTGTCAAGTTATACAAGTAGCCAGCAGAGATTGCAATTTAAACAGCCTTGGAACTCGTGGGTATGTGACCCGACGGATTGTGAACACCGTATCAGTGGCAATTTCAGAGTTTGGCGATCTACTAGAGTACTACGAATGTAAAACACAATAAACCTTGCGGAAAGTCATTGTCAGGTGCTTCAATTATACGATGTATTACTTCGCAGAAAGCTCCACAGCATTCTTGAACGCTCCGAGTAGAGCAGATAATTGCATCTTCTCACTTCCGCCAGTTGATAATCTATGCCTGATGAGAAAGACATCAGTTTTTGTCACAAAACTGGACATAAACAAGACATACTCGGTGGTAGCCAGAAAGTCAAGTAAATATACCCGAGCCTGTGGCTTGAATTCAATCGTTTCCACGTATTCGTATGTACCCGATATCAAGTCTTGCAGTGCGAGTCCACGTTCTGTTTTCATGGCCGAGATCACTGATGGAGGTTTTGTGAGGCACTAACAACACGATGTGAAAGAACTCACTTTGGTAAGAAGTAGTGAATTCATCGGAAAGCATGGAGTTTACGATGGTTTCAATATCTGACGGGTGAGGGTTTCCAGTGCAGTTATAAATTTCAGTCTCTCCAATAGAGCTATATGCTGCGTGACATGCTTGTAGGACATTAAGAGCTCGCCGCATGTCTCCTTTCGAGAGTTTTAAAAGGGCCTTTTTTCCATCCTGAGTCAGATTTACCCTATTACAAAGTTGGGTGTTTAGTAGCAACTTTAGAAATGACTCTACATACTTCTCAGCTTCCACAACACCATTCACGCGCTTCTCCACCTCTGCAATTGGCAGTGGCGAAAAACGGAATCTAGTACATCGACTCTGAATTGCTGGAGCGATCTTGTTCACGTAATTGCAGATGATGCAAAACCGCACGTTCTTGGTGTATTGTTCAATGACACGACGTAGGGCAGCTTGAGCTTGCTGTGTCATCATGTCGGCCTCATCGAGGATAATAAGCTTGAAACCTTTCGAAAACAATGTTCGGGTCTCTGCAAATTGCTTGATCTGTTCGCGCACTACATCTATACCTCTGTCATCCGATGCATTGAGCTGAACAAGATTAGCATTGCTCTGTACAGATCCAGGGGGACTCCACCTCCAGTATTTGTTTCTTGTATTCTGCTCCATAAATCCGTCTCGCCACTGCAAGAATTGTGGACGTCTTCCCAGTTCCAGGTGGACCGTAGAATAGAAGGTGAGGCAAGCGGTTCTTGTCAATGAATTTCACAACTGAGTGGATCTCAGCGTATGTATTGCTCAAGCCAGGAGGGACTCAACTTGTCGTTGTAATATCCTTGTGTGAAACCACATCGTCGAGTGTGACTGGTCGATACTTCTCTACCCTATCGCGTATTGAGCAAGGACGCGAGGGGGAAAGATGGAAGACGCAACCAAGGTAAATTATCATCCTCGCGCGGCTCATATCTCTCTGCAGCCTTAGCCTTTCCTTTACCCTTGTCAAGCGATGATGTAGAGTCAACATCCATTTGGCCGTCACTAGTCCTAGTCATGACGCGTTTCAAAGCAATGAAATTTATGGATTCGATGAGCGCGACGCGTCGAGAGCAGATTAGTAATTTGATTAGTCAGTCGAGAGTATTCTCACGCACAGACCATCATCAGATTGATTAAGGTTTTCGGGCATTAATCATCCCTTCCATCCTACAATTGTGACCACTACGACCGCGGCTCTTGCTTTCGTCAACGACTCCATCGATTATTCGTTGGACAGACAGAAGCGTCCAGCAAAATGCAAATCTTTGTAAAGACGTGCGTGCAGTTCAGAACTAAATTTCTGTAGCCTCACCTGACATTGATATCAGCCTCACGGGCAAAACTATCACTCTTGAAGTCGAGTCTTCAGACACCATCGACAATGTCAAAGCCAAGATCCAGGACAAGGAGGGGTAAGGTTCTATTGCACATACGTATTATCGATCCTTATCACTGTCTTAGCATTCCCCCCGACCAGCAGCGCCTGATCTTCGCTGGAAAGCAGCTCGAGGATGGTCGTACTCTTAGCGACTACAACATTCAGAAGGAGTCCACTCTTCACTTGGTTCTTCGCCTCCGTGGTGGTGCTAAGAAGCGCAAGAAAAAGACCTACAACGTGGGTACCATTGAATATCCTTCATCGAAATGTTAAGCTTATCATCCTATATTAGACCCCTAAAAAGATCAAGCACAAGCGCAAGAAGGTCAAGATGTCCATCCTGAAATACTACAAAGTGGACTCGGACGGGAAGATCAAGCGTCTTCGCCGCGAGTGCCCCAACGCTGAGTGCGGTGCTGGTGTCTTCGTAAGTGTTAACTCGATTTAAACCTGTTGTGTGGGGCTGATGATCCTTGTCAGATGGCTTTCCACACAGATCGTCAATACTGTGGCAAGTGCCATATGACGTACACCTTCCAACCTGGTGCAAAGCCTCCTGCTGTGTAGAGTAGCCGTCGGCCATGTTGTATAGTTATCACTGACTTGTCGAGTAACGAGTATCGTCAGACGTGCATGTGCAATGAATCATTCTACGGATTGAAATATTGTTCTTACCGTATAAACGACTTCATTGGCTGAATTTGTGAAGTAATGGTTGGGGTTGGGGTCTGGTGCTTTGAATATTGATGTCTGTAAGCTTCGCGAACTTGTTCTCCGTCCAAGGCCAATGATTGAATGTTGCCCTTGAACGCGTAGCCGCCCCTAGTACTTTAGTACCTTGCGACAAAAGCATGTAATATTCTAGAGAACCCAGCTGGAGTGCCATTGTTCACCAATCCGGTGATGGGTCTCATTGCATAAATCGACATGATGTTTGATAACGTACTACAGGTTATTCACTCGAGGCACCCATTGGAATTTCGGATATTGATACATCAACTAAATCTCGAGAGGGCCGGACTCTTACTCATCCCTAACTTGCATCTCATCTGGCAAATGCGACGCCAGCCAGCACAATCAAGATGAAAAATACAGCATTTCCATTCAGAAGATTATGTTCTTTTGAAAGTGCAAATAGCGAAGTCGCTAAGACGGGCCAAATGGCACGAGCCACTGACGCGGAGGTCTGACCAAGACCATTGATAGCACCAAGGATATTCTTTGCCGGAGCAGAAGCCGTGATGAACATGAAAATAGGCCCTGTAATAAAGGTTGGTTATTCGTAATAGGAGGTCAGTATCACCATAATGCGCACCAAATGCCAAACCCCAAATAACGGTCAGAACTAGTTGGCCAAGCAATGCAAACGTGATTGCATGATCAACTATCCCCCTTGTCTGTACAAGCCACGACATCATTGGAAACATAAGCATGACTGGTACGAAGCACGACGCTGCCACACAGAAGAGACGCTTTGGGCCAACCCAATCAACAATTTTGGCGAAGAACAGAGCCTGTAAGAGGCCGTCCATAATCCCAAACAACGCCAGCCATAAGCCAATAGAAGAAGGGCCAAGACCAAGGCCACCGAGATGCATAGGCGTGGAAAAGAACAGCGGCGTCAGAGTCCTCAACGAAATATCAAGGATACAGACCATGGCGTAGTTTACGATTGGGATGACAATGGTAGGCGTGAGCAGAGATCGCATGGGCATATCTGCCATGGATTTTTGCGCAAGCACTTCTCGATCGTCAACGTCATCTCCGCCCGTGACGCTCGTCTTTGGTCGACGCTTGGTTGATAATGTCTGCCAATTGTAAGTAACGTGCGCTATAAGTTTTTTTAGAACTTACTTCTTCTAAGAAAAAGAATAGCATGAAATAGGCCAGGACAACAAAACCAGCAGCTACCGCACAAGGCAGAAAGTATGGATATTTTCTCCAAAATGAGGAGGCGAATAAACCGGGCCAGCTATCTTGTGGATGCGCAAGTACTCCGCCCATTAAAGGGCTAGCATGTGGAATCCGTCATTGGATACCCCCATAGTTAACGCTTTGACTTACCCAACAAATGTTCCAACCTTCCACAAAACCTGAATCAAGATGAATCCTTGAGCCATATTTGTGGAGTCTGTCAATTCCGCCATCACGGTTTTCGAGACTCCAGCGTTGCCATTCAGCACACCACACATGCAACGGCTAGAGAAACAAAGAAACCATGTCAGGATAATGCTTCCTGCTTCAGCTGAAGACATACCTGACCACAAGGCTCCAGAGGGTCGTCGAGAGGCCGAAACATAGCATCGAAATGCAAGTTCCTAATAGTCCGATCGATAACACTGGTTTGCGTCCAATGCGGTCGGACAACCGGCTCCACTTTAGCACTGTCAGTGACTGCATGACAAAGAATAGAGATTCCTGTAAATCAAGTATGTTAGTATGAGGGAATCATGATTCTTGGGAGTCGTAATCTTGACGCCTACAATTATTCCAGCATAATATCCTACAGCTGCATCATCGCCTCCAGTGATTCCGAGCTCTCTAATAAGCTGATAGGGGTGAAACAGTGTCAAAAATAAACAATGCGATGCTACTGTAAAGTCATACCTGGTTGATGTACGGGAATATAGACATCGAAGCGATCGGTTCTGTAACGTGTAGCATCATAAGTATGCCTATCTGGAATTTGGGAAGAGGGGTTTTGGGCTTTTTCAAGACGCCTACAGGGACCAGAGGCGTGATCTCGCTCGCTACACGATGAGAATCAACAGTGATCATTCTGGAATGCTGGTGTGAGCCCAGAGGGAGATGGGAATATGTACAACGAATCACTTTAATATGGACAGCTGCATTTATTGCCTGCGCATTGCAGCGTTATTGATCATGGTCAGATGGGCGGTATTAGCGATGCAGTATGACATCGACTCGAGCATCAATCAGGCAGGAACTACCCAATACGAGTTCGCGCAAGGGACTGATGATCGATTGGTTCCTGCCAATGAAGTCGCCTGACGCCATAGAACGCTCTTACGGTAAGTG
This sequence comes from Suillus subaureus, assembly GCF_016647635.1. Taxonomy (NCBI): domain Eukaryota; kingdom Fungi; phylum Basidiomycota; class Agaricomycetes; order Boletales; family Suillaceae; genus Suillus; species Suillus subaureus. The sequence goes on along the minus strand of NW_024539090.1, from coordinate 3,584 downwards.
GGGAGTGTACGATGCCCTGTCACTGCTCCACCATTCGGCTGCCAAACAGTGTAACGTAAGAACATAATAAAAAGACCTCGGAAACCTCGTCGTCTCCGATAATTGGCTCCATGGATATCCCCTAAGTATCTCGCTCGATGCGAGTCGCTAAAAATCCGCTATAAGTCTCATCTTTCTCCGTAAATTGACGTGAATATTGTCATGCATATTCCTGCCGTTTTCCGGAGATATGGCTAGGACCGGGGCTGAGCGTTGAGCAGTGAACGAGGTCTTCACCTCCGCTGTAACTGAGGTACTGATGCTCGTACCTTCGTGTAGGAGCCGAACAATTTTGGATCCGGAGACAGGCCATCACCGCACAGAGCCGTCAGATGAAAGATCACAGACGTTCTAGTGATGCCATGATGGACATCGTCTCAGAAGTCTGATAATCAGGAAGTTGCCCGTGATCATTTCGCGAGCTCCTGAAATAAGCAAGCCTCGTGCCGATTCGGAGCCTGCTGGAGAGCCAGCACCATGCGTCCAACTGAGCGAGACCATGATGCCCTTTAGATTTAGACCAAATTTAGACTCTACCTTTTCTATCCGAAATCGAGCTGCTTGCATAATGGACTCACAAGCGCGAATCCTAGTACCGTCGCTTACTTATTCTCCTCATTATCGTAGTTATCTCGTCACTAGTACATTCTTTCTGTCCCTCCCAACCACTACTGCTCCATCGTGCGATTACATTTTGCATTCTCATGTTCGCATGGCATCGTAAAATCGCTGTTCATTTGCCCGTCCATCCGGCCGCGGTTTAATCCTAGCATCCCGCCCGAGCTAACGCTCGGCCACAACCCAACCTCTCGATGCCTTCGTATTCGATTTTTTCGTCTCACCCAAGTCTCACCACAACACTCGAAGTTGGAATACCATTATGAATGTGGTACCGCTGCTCAGCGATTTTTGGAAATCCCGGGCCCGGGTCAGTCTCTCCGCTGGCTAGAATCATCCAAGATAGGCTGGCGGTATCGCGGTACATCAACCAAGTGAAGAGGTACGTGATTGCGGACAGAAAATCCATCTGCTCGTTGTCCACTCGTGGCAGGTTTTGTGTTCTCAACCAATAGGACCTTTCATTTATCACATCCATTCTTGATGCTAACCCATTCCTGTTCCTTGACGAAATTCAAAAGCAGCTGCTTCAAGCACGGAATGTTGAAGTCTTGATGCCACACTCGCGCAGCCTTCATTGAGTCGCAAACAGACATCGAAGGGCGACAGAGCGAAACGAGTTGCTGCATGCAACACCTCATTCACTGATTCTGCCATCTCAGTGCATTGAACTGTTCAAGAAGATAGCAGGAGCTAATAAACGAGTGTGAGGATTGAGGGTGATTTTTCTTCAAGAATTGTATGGGACAACAAGATCTGTTCGGGCCTATACCATTGAGAGAAATTGGTAAGATTGACCTTATCAGCTGGTTGAACATAAATCACACCATACCTTGTAGGGACAGTCCGTGTCGGTCAAAAGGCCTCGTGGACGGTATAGTTCACCTGAAAACCTGCATGGAAGGTGGGAATTCATGCAGTGTCTGTGCAATATCGACCCTGCCAATGAGACCGGAGCTACACTACAATCGGATATTGACTGCATTGGGATAGCACAAAGAATGAAGAAACTCAAATCAGTTAGTTCAAAGGGAGGCGAACAGAATACTTACATACAGTATTGTTTCCCGACGAGGCTTAGTGTCCGATCGAACTTGACGCCCTCTGAATGGAGAGTATGTAGTGCCCTGTCTCCAAAGTAGATCGGCTTCAAAAATAGGGTGGGGCGCATCCTGGTGGCAAAGACTCAATGTCCCTCGCGTATACCCATTCTGCGCTGTTCTGCCACATTCGCATCACTCCCTTAAACATCCATCGCCGAGCTAACTGCACCGAATTCTGCCCCTAACCCCTCCGCACGCTTTCGCTCCCTACAGGCTACAGCCTACGGAGGTTAGCGTGGACGGACGGACCTTGATTGGAGTCCCCACATCGACGCTTGCGGTGACCAGTTGAGTCTCATGCGCCACTTTTTGCCTTTTCATGCTCGTGTCCCCGTCTCCCTCGTGTCTCCCATACAGAACTTGGGTGTGTAGTGTAGCATCTCCTTGACGGTGTTTTGTCCTTTACGTATGATCAAATTTATCATGAAATCAACTTAAATTCCTCGACTCGTGCCTTTGGATTGCTGGGTGAGACGAAGATGTAATATAAAATTATGACCACTAACGATATGCATGTAGATATTGACATATAGCAGGGTAGTATGTACGAGGTGAAGCTACAAGATAGGAGAAGAAAAAATCCAAGATGCAATGGAAATCACTGAAGAAAGAATGTGAAGGGCGCGTCAATAGTGGTAACTGACAAGGAGGATTGATGGGGGGAGGCAACGAGGGAGGGGATGTCAACTGCGAGTGCGATGAGGATCTGGCGCTGGATCTTGGCACGGGTGTACCACTTGGTCTTGATGCGTTGTTTGAAAAAATTAATCGGCGGCGATGGCATAGCCAGGCTTCAGGTCCCAGGAAGGGACGGGATTGGTGTCAAGGATTATGGGCAGGGTGCAGAAAGATGGCGGCGTTCACGGGCACTAGGGTTGGAGAAAAAATGGCAGGGTATGCTATGCGCAAAGACCGCGAGCTCGACGAGTAGGACAACGAAGACAACACATTAAAAAGATAATTCATACCTTTCTCCGATACAGTTTGCGGGGTCCAACCTTTACTGAAGAACGTCAGTCGCAAAGAGAGAGCCGATCTATTTCGGAATGGTGAGAGGCCCCACGCAACTCAATCTTCAAGCTTGAACTACCGGACTCAGAGCGCTCTTCCCAGACCCTCCACAGCGACGTGTGGCATTCTAAGTATGCCTATCTGGAATTCCGGAAGAGGTTTGGGGCTTTTTCGACACGCCTACAGGTACAAGAGCGTGGTCTACAAGGAGAATCGGTAGTGATCATTCTGGATAGTCGGTTGTGAGCCAGAGGGAGATGGAGGTAGATACAACGAATCACTTTGATATGGACAGATGAACGAAGTGCTGCATTTGTTCCCTGCGCATTGCCGCATTATTGATCATGGTCAGATGGTTGTTAAATCAAGACTTTGATCAAGCAACGGATTGACTCAGCCCGGGCCGTCAAGCACAAGTTGGTTCGACGAGTAATTAAAGGAACGGGTTTCATCTGTTTCCCATAAACGCTGCTGCAAACCAGAACTTCGACAGCTTGGATGACGCGGGGGTTGTAATAGAAGTAGCGAGGAAAAACGGCATAGAAGCACCAAGCAGGCAGGTAACTCATGAGTTCGTGCAAGGGACTGATGATGAATTAGTTCCTGCCAATGAAATCGCCCGATGCCTATGCTCTGTAAGTAGCCTAGTTCTGGTAGCAGTGTCGGATGTCCAGTCAGTCGATACCCAGAGCCTTCAGATCAAATATCACAAACGACGCAAGGTTCTAGTGTAATGGACACCGTCTCAGAAGTCCATGATAATCAGCTCCCCGCGATATTAACGAGCTCCTGGAATATCATTATGAATGTGAT
>NW_024539089.1:0-12034 GCF_016647635.1 Suillus subaureus | reverse complement strand
GACAGCCAATGGCCCTGGACTAGTATATTGGAATGGTATGGTTGGACATAGTGGTAAAAATGGCTGCCACATGTATTGTGGAGTGACTGGAAGATGAAAAACCTGAGGGACTCACTACTACCCTGCACTACTTAAGCCATTGGATCACTGTGCCACCGGCAGTGATCATGCTGATATCAACATCTTTGCAATCCCACTTGGAGGATTGGAGGAGTATGCAGACAACTTGCATCACCTTGTCACATCTCCTACTCAGCACCAATGGGAGATTCAGAAGACACAGATGGGGCTTACAAAACCTCCATTAATTCTTGGTCTTAATCCCTCACACTGCCTTGGTGTCCCTCACTGCATGATGACAGATATCATGCATCTTGCTGGAAACCTTAGTGACCTATTAATTGGTCTCTGGCATGGGACCATTGACTGCAGTCAGAGTGATGATGTGGACGAATGGGAGTGGGCCATACTCCAAGTCAACACTCTTCTTTCGGTAATACCAGAGCTTGATGAAGCTCCAAAAGGTCTCCCCAATGGTGCTGTCAACATCAGAGATGGATATGCCCTACTTCACAAATGTGATAGATCTGTTGCATATCTGTTGGTGACCATGCAGTAGCCATTGCAAATTTTTTGGGTAATGGGCAAGTTGTCCCTTGCATTAGATGGTGAGCATGGTTACTCCTCCCAAATGGACAGATCACATAATCACATTGGAGAGAGGCACTTAAACCTCTTGAGAAGACATGAATGTCACATAATGTAAAGGTGTGCTTTGGTTGTAAATTATTATACCTTGCTGCACCTTACTGATCCACTCACTATAGCTACAACTCAATGGCCAAATACGTTACAGTGAAGTTGTATATTTCATGAGGTTGGCAAACTTAGGTGCAGATGATGAATGGCAATATACAGATGTGGTTGTTCTCCAGCTGTACTCACTTCCAGACAAGGAGCTTCTTGAAGTCTTCTCACAAACAGTTGTATCCTGCATCCAGCTAGATGAATTCACTGTTACCAATGTCAAAAACATCGCCAGTGTTGTAGTGATGATCCCACACAAGCCTACACTACCATCAGGAGTTACAGAAGATCAGTTTTTCATGCTAGAAAAACCTGGGTTGGATATTTTGACACTTGAAGTATGTGATAATGACAATGAGGAGGACCAGGAGGATGTAGGTGGTGTAGATGTTGAGTAGTCTCATTTTTTGTATTCCATATATATGGAGTGCTATGGACTTTGACAATTTGACAATTTGCTAGAAAAGTCTGGCAGAGTTGTGATATGATTTCATAGAAGGGTTTGCCTTTCTCTCTAACCATGTTAACCTGTCTAGCATGTTTGAAGGCAGCACTCTGTTTTCCAATGGCAGGCAATCTAACTATCCACCAGGCAGCTCAGGCCAACATTGCTTGCAAAATCCACATTGGGGAGGTGATTATGGCCTTTCCCCCCTATCACCTGTATCTGGCTCTATTATGTCGTTACCCAAGGACCCTCAGCCAAACTTTGTAAGCTCATTTTGATTGCTTTTTTCACACTTCATGTTTTTAGGGTACATATATGCATGAAAACCAACAATTACAGGCTTTGTGGGAATATTGCAAGTCACTTGAGCTTCAGCTGGTCAAGGTCACCACTGAATGTGATACTGTGATGTAATTGCACTTGAACAGTCTACCAATTAACTGAGTAAATGTTGTTTGGCAGGGCAAACTTCAAGCAGCTTGCAAGTGCTGTACAGCTTCACAATAAGGATCCACTTGCTGCCAGTCCAGCACTCCTATGCCCATCTGCCAATGATTCTAACTGTCTGAACTGTGAGACACACCCAAACATTAAATTTTGGACCAAGGCTGGCTCCCTCAAATGGCTCAATTCAGCTGGAGGTGATGGTCACAATTGTGGAAAACTGCCCTTTCTCAAGGATGAGCATGGTGAATTGATCATAGAGTCAATAATTGAAGCCATCCGAAAGGCATTGCAAGCGATGTGGACAGAACTTGCAATCTGTGGACTGACACCATTGTCTTGGGGTAGAATGACAGCATCAGCTGCTGAGCTGACAAACACGATTATGGAAAAGGCCTTTCCTCTATTCTGACTTGCTGACAATGGTTGGAAGCTTGACTACCTCACCACAGCGTCCTATGCTTCTTGGCACAGGAACAACCTTGATGAGTCTGGCAACTATCGAAAGGGAAGCAGCAGTGACAGTGATGAGAAATCCTCAAGTTTGAAAGGTAAACAAAAACTTGAGTTCAAATCTGAAGTCCCTGAATAGACTGAAAAAAAATTAAAGGTTCAATTTTGTTTAGTTGTTTCTCACTATTGATAATTCCATTATAGTTGATTTGATTGGCTTGGAGAGTGTGCAGCTACCAACACCCCTGCCTTCATCCAAGTCCACTCCTACACAGTCTTCTCTGCAACTCCAAGCCCTTGTGCCAGCTCTGCCAGATGCACCACTAACAAACCCACAAGACCTGTACTACACACCCCTAGAATCTGAAACTCCAGCACTCCCCAACCCCTCTGCCTGAGCTGCAGCACCTCCAGCAGCTGCCCAGCACCAGATACTTCCCTCTAACAGTCCCCTGAACCCATATGCACCAAAGGCTCAACCCACAGGGCCGAGAAGGAAGACTTACCTCTGCAGTCCAGTACTAGTAGCAGTGCCAGCAACTCACTGCAGCTTGAGATGAGCATCTGCTCTCTGAAACCTGTAAAAATTGTAGTTAATCCACTGTAAGTCACGCACATTCTGGCTGTTCAGTACTGATTTGAACCAAAATACTAGTGCCACACTTGCACAAGCTGCTGTGACTGCCAAGCTCATACCTTTGCCACCTTCTCCCATTCCTGCAGTTAATTCTTCACTCAATCTTGCACCTGAGAAAATAGACAATGACTCTGCCATTACCAAGGCATCGACTGTTATAAAAGCCAAGCCAGCCAAGGTGAAAAAGATGCATCCTGGCCCCAAGGAAAATGGATGGTAAGTGCACTGTTTACATTGTTTTTCATACTCATTTTTGATCATAGAAACTGTTACAGTCACATGTGCCCCTATTCATTTTCTTGATTATCTTCATTGTATTATGTCATGAGCTGCATAGTGCCGCTGCTAGACTTCTTCTGATATCTTGTATTACATCACGATCACCATTGCCATTGCTAGATGACTCATTCTTATCACTTATGCATCCTTTCTTATCTCTGACTCATCTTGACCTATGCCTGCCCTGAACTACCTATGGTTCACTATATATAGTTGACCATGTACTCAGTAGTTCTTCACTTTAATCTTACTAGGTTTTCATCTGAATCTTCTCTCACTTAGGACCTCCAATCCCAAGTCATTTGAACCAATATTCAAGTCAAAGACACTCTCTTTGCCTTGTCTTACAACCCTTGCATTTGCAAGGTCTTGACTATAACTTCAACTGTTGCTCTTATCAAGCTGCTGTTGTTATGACCATCCTAGTTCATAACAGAAACTTGTGTGCATTGCGTTGGCTCAAGCAAATCAACACGAACAGCACTACCAACAAATTTAGTGATTACTTCAACAAGCTGACACTGGCTCAAGTTAAGGTATGTTGTTGGGTGTTCTGTCACAAGCTTGTACTTATCTGCTCTCTAGAATTATAGCAATGAGGTTAATACCTTGGTGATTTTGCAGCCTCTTGTGCTTAATGCCATGTAACTGACTTTCTGTAGTTGAAGAACAGTATGTGGAGCAGGACTGCCATTTCTGAGGGCACAGTCTACTAGACCTGTGTTAAGGTCATACTCAAAGGGTAACTGGATCTGAAGGGCTTCAGCCTCAGCTTGTGCGCTGTGCCCCTTACCCAAGTATTGCCCCTTATTTCAGGAAGGCAAGACTAGCGCATCTGGAAGGTTGGACGAGTAGCGTAACAGATCTGGATAACTTCTGGATGAGGGATAAGTATCATAAGGCTAATCCGGACGAGTCCAGACTAGAAACTAATGGTAATGGACTGTCGGGGACAGAGGCTGATATGGATAGACTATAGGAATCAATCCTAAGTCTTGGAGGGTTGATGAGAGTAGAGGTACTCAAGTCTGGAGGACAGGAATGAGTAGAACTAAGATGATATTTGAACTGAGGTACTACAGAAAGTTACAGAAGGTTATATACTATAGGTATCTAACAGAATGATCAATCAGCAGAGTCCGAGGCTATGTACAAAGCATGTGGATAGTCTATTGGTAAGTAGAAACAGATCACAAATCATGAAACGGAAATGAAACATAGGTAGCAGATAAGGGAGCAGGACAGATATACAGATAACCGAAATACCAGAGTTAGGGGGTTACCAAAAGGAGATGAGTGCTGGTTGTGGATTCGGATGAATTGTGGACCAGATGAGTGGAACAGATTGGATGACGAGATGTTAGAGGGAGATAAGATGTGGATAGGATCAGAGATAAGATGTGGATCTGAGATGAGATAAGGGTCGGATCTGAGATCTGGATATGCGGATATGACAACCTGTCATGCACTTTTCCACTGCTGTCTTCCCACTGGTTTCCCCTGCAGTCCTCAATGTCATGGTGCTTTCAATTGCTTCCTCTGCTGGTTTAGCATGTCCTCCTGCCATTCTATTCCCTGCTGGTTGTCTCTCAATTGGTCTCTTCAATCACAGTGCTGCTCCCTTCAATGCTGGTCTCATTGCTACCCTTTTTATGATGTTTTTGACTGCTTTTCAATGTGTTTTTGCACTTTTCTATACCCTATTCCTGTAGCGGCCACAAATAATACCAGTTATTGCACAACAACTTCGAGACATGTGTGATACTATTTGAGTATATATGCAAAGGTAGTGGAACTGCTGGCGGATGTGCTTAGGTGTGCTTGATGTGAAAGTACACACATGGAAACATATAGGACACTGCCCCATCTTATTAACACTGTCTGAGTATGGGGCGCTGTGGACTCATGTGTTCTTATATGTGTCCTGCCTGAATGACACATCTCAACCTATTGAGGCTCATCCCAACATAACTGGGTTTCACTGGGGTTCAGGTAAGGATGCAATGGAATGATTGATAAAGTCATATGTGAGCTTTAATAAAGATTTAGACCAGTATAAGATGTTGGCCTCTCTGAATAGCTTCCATAGCTTGTCAATGAGCAAATACTGACCAACTTTATAAGGTCCAGCCTTCACAGTAGTTGGAAATACTTTTTTGAACAGACACTTGACCACAACCTTATGATGAGTGACTGATCCAAGACCAGTCCTGGAAGGAGCTGTGAGTGTGAGCCATCTGGTATTCGCAGTCTTGAAGCCACCAATTCCAATGAAGCCTTCCATCAATGTATCGATAGTCAGCTGCCCAATGGATGATTCAGCCATGTCCACCAAAAATGAATGATGCTCTTTGTTTAGCAAGAGGTCAGTAATATCACAGGTAGGATCACTTGCACAACTGGAACCAGTCAAAATGGCAGCTATGAATGACAAATGGGAATATAGTCAGTTCATTGGCAAAATGGGCAGGAATGATAGAGATTGAAGGCATATGAGTGAAGGGAGAATTCAAGGTGTTTGATAGTGGTGGAGGATGGGGATTCCTTTTTGGAAAGCCAATGTTACAGGCATTCAAAGCAAGACATCAATATGAAATGGACACTATCAGTATCGAGGATCAGCACAAGGAAGTCACATTAAACAATCAAATCACAAACACATCAAATGAGGAGGAGAGTTTGACCCTAGACAATAAGCAGTAGGAGAACGCAGTGGGGGGCTTGAAAATACCCCCCTTGAGGCAAGTCTTAACAAATCCTAGTGAGAGCGGAACACATGAGACTAATGGCAAAGTGGAACATACACAAACATCATGCTTGCCTTATGTTCCAATGGGGCAATGGAGACTGATGGGACATCAACAACAGTGTCAAGATAGGAAATGGGTGAAGAAACTGTGGCTAAGAGTGGAGAGTGGTAAACAAGCACAAGACAAGGTAGAACAGTTAACAAGGGATAGGGAACATACCACGGGAGAGAAAGAAACAACAAGGCAGAGTAATGTGGGGGTTATCACCACACATGAGGCCTTGAATGTGGTGGAACAGTTACTAGGAGATGTTACAAACTAGGATAGTCGCAACATCAACAGCTCAATAAGAGTGATGGTTGAAATTGAATCAAGGCCTTACAAATGTAAGGGTCATAAGACAAGACAAAGAGAGTGTCTCTGTCTTGAATATCAGTCTTAGACGACTTAAGATTGGAGGTCTTAAGTGAAAGAATATCCAGGTGAAAACCTAGTAAGATTAAAGTAAGGAACTACTAAGTACATAGTTGACTATATATAGGACGTAAGTGACTTTAGGGCAGGTACATGTACGTCAGCAATGAGTCAGAGATAAAGGACAAGTCAGAGATAAGAGACGAGTCAGAGATAAGAGATGAGTCATCTAACGATGGCTGTGGTGATTGCAATGTAATACAAATATGGAAGATAAGTCTAGTGATGGCACTGCATTGTGCAGTCATGATGTAATCTGTTCAATCTCCCAACAAGTGAGAGCCTCATAGAAACCTGTGTCAGTCCAAACCAGTGGAATAACTGCTTCTCCCTTCAAGTCTTTGCAAAAGACTGATAGATGCCTGGGTGCATACTCTTTGCAAACCTGACAATAGTACGCTGGGCAGTTCTTATGGCGATGCCTGGCAATGTGACAGTTGTGACACACTATGTTGTCGATGGTTGCTGTTTTCACAGTGGTGATGGTGGACAACTGTGCAGGTGGAGATGGTGATCTAGATCGTCACTTCCGGTTTCTGTGTGGGGAGGCCAATGCCATTTGTTTGGCAATATGGGCAGATCTGCATCTAGTAGGGTACTGACATGTAGTGGGTGTGATGGGGGTAGGAGAAGGAGAAGCTGGTACATCAAGTACAGCAATAGGAGGGATATTATCATCCAAATGCTCAATGGTAGCTGTCAAAAGAATTGGCAGTGGGATTGGAATGGCAATGTGTGAGGATGGGGGTCATGCAACCAGGTCTGTAGTGATCTGCTCAGTGACAATGTGGATAGCTTCCCTGATAGCTTCCCTAGTATCATCAAGCAACAGACGAATTGCAGTATTACAAATGCATATATGAAGGTGGCGGAATATGGTTTTGTGACGTTCATTGTCAAGAAGGTTAGCAGTTTGTTCTATGAGGCTAGTGTCCCTGATGATTTGGATAATGAGTCCACTAGAGATCGCTCCTCTTTCTCCCAGGAGATGATCTATCTTGATAGCATATTGTTGGGATGTAAGAGCAGATTCGAACAGAGTGCTTGTTTTGACTTGATCAATGATTGTGAAGTAATCAGTGAGGGTAGAGTCACTGGTCAGAGTAGAGTTGGATGAAGGTGGGGAAACTACTGGGGAGGATGCATTGTTGGCAAGGTCGACAGCAGTGGTGGTTTGGTAGTCAAGAAGGGACAATGGGTTGGTAATATTTTTGGATACGGTGTTCATAGCAGCAGTGAGTTCTTCAATGCATTGTATGCAGAGGCATAGGCATTCAAGAGACATTGTTCTGGGGTTACAATTTGTGAGCCTTCTTATATGCAGCAAGGATGTTGATAGCATTGCTAAGGTTCTCTTCTGGGACCCATTCATTACTAGTGGAAGAGTATCCTTTCCAGGATAAGAGATAGTGTCTTCGTTTACCTGTGCCTTTGTGTGATAAGATCACATTGATCTCGTATTCTTCTTCACTATCGATGACGTCTGGGGGTGGATCATGGAAGTTTGGGCTGTGGACCTCTGTCTCGTGATAGGACGATAGTTCAGAAGCATGGAACATGGGGTGAACCTTCCACTGTGGTGGGAGCTGGAGTGTGAAAGTGATGGGAGAGAGTACTGCAGTGATAGAAAAAGGGCCATATCGTTTTGGTGCAAGTTTCCATGATGGTAGCTGCATGATCAAGTTCTTCCCTGATAACCAAACCTTATCTCCTATCTTCCATGGGTGATATTTTTGTCCATGAGTTCATTCTGCCATTTGCTGCATAGCGAGGTTATGGCAGGACAGTGCTTCTTCTCTTGATTTCTGGAGTGAGCGAAGTCTATCTTCTGCTGCAGGGACAGTAGAGTCAGGGAGTACGTGAGGAAGGGCTCTTGGTTCATATCCCATCATCAGGAAGAATGGTGAGGTGTTACGGGAGTCATGTTTCCGATGGTTGTGCATGAATTCTGCCATTGGGAGATGTTCTACTCAATCTTTGGGATGATTTCGGTAATAGATCCGGAGATAGGTTTCAAGTTCTTGATTAAGATGTTTGGTTTGACCATCAGTCTGGGGATGATAAGTGGTTGATGCAACTATATTGTATTTCAAAAGCTTGGCAAGGGCTTTTGAGAATTTTGATACAAATTGTGGTCCACGATCAGAAATGACTTTCTCATGTAGGCTGAATCAGTGGTAGACATATTTGAAAATTTTCTTGGCAACCCCTTCAGAAGTGATAGTTTTTGTGCAAGGGATAGGAATTACCCCCTTCGTAAGCCCATGGTCTACCATGACCATAACAGAATCAAAACCAGCACAGGGAGGGAGGTCAGTGATAAGGTCAATGGAGACCTGGGTGAAGGGCACTGCAGCAACAGACAGAATAGGAACAAGGGGCAGAGTTGTTAGGTGGGTATTGGATTTCATCTGCTGGCAGAGGGTGCAACCTTCAACATATTTACGGACATAGGTACCCATAGAGGGCCACCAAAAGTCCCGCTTAACCAGCTCTTCAGTTTTAAAATGCCTGGGGTGACTGGCAGTAGTGTGATCATGACATTGTTCCAAAATAAGGTGCTGACTGGCAGGATGGACATAAGCACGGTCTTTATAATAAAGGATATTATCTTTGATTGTCCAATCAGCAAGAGCAGATTTCATCAGAGGGAGAGATAGGCCATCAAGGGCATTGGAGGCAGCTTTAAAGATGGGGTCAAGATCAGAGGGGTTGGGGTTCGCAAGAGTAGTCATAAGTTTGACATCAAGAAGATGAATGAACATGAAGTCAGGGAGAAGAGTGACATCATCATTATCATCATGACCATTTCCATGATCAGGGCGATGGGAGAGGGCATCAGGAGTGGCAAGTTTAGATCTGGCAACATGATGGAGTTCAATATCATAACAGGATAAAATGAGTTGCCAACAGGCCTGTCTACGAGTCAACTTTTGAGCTGAGCGGAAATATAAGAGGTTCTTGTGATCAGTAAAGACAAGGACAGAATGGGGGTTCCCTTCAAGATAATGGTGCCATTTGGTTAGGGTGTGAATAACTGCTAAAAAGTCTCAATTGAATATCTGGTAGTTACGTTCTGCTGGGTTCAAGGTTTGGGACAGGTAACTGCATGGGTGGTAAACCCCATTTTCATCTGTTTGCAACAATACTGCACCAGTTGCAACTAGTGAAGCATCAGTAGCCACAGCAAATTGCCAACTTGGGTCAGGGTTTCAGAGGATGGGCTGTTTTAGGAAACATTCCTTCAACAGGGAGAAAGCAGAAGTGCATTGGTCTGACCACTGGAATGTGGTGTACTTCTTGGTGAGGTCGATTAATGGGTGGGTGATGTTGGAGTAATGAGGGACAAAGTTCCGATAGATCTTTGATGTTTTTTGTACAAATCCAGGTTTCATTTCTATGTGATGGTTGATACTGGGTCATTCGGGTAGCAGCTGATTGAGACCATCTTTGGCAAAGATATTGGCGAAATTGTGGAGGTAGGAAGGGACAAGTTCTTCAAATGATTTCTTCTTTTGCTCAAGCCTGGCTGCTAATGCAAACTGCTGGGCTTTATTACTGGTTTTAATGTATTTGGCTGGTCACGATAAAGGGGTGATTGCGGGTTTCTGTTCTGTGATACTGATACCATCCTTTGTTAATGGTGTATCCATAGAGATGTTAGTGAAGACCCAGAGCTCAGTAGCATCAACAGGGTATTCAACTAAGTACTCATCATCATCAAGATGATAGGTCACGAGCTCTCGCACTGGAGGTGCATAGTCCTGGGTCCATATATCTTCCTTTGTGTCAAAAGATTCATCATCATTGTCAGGAATGGGATCAAGGCTGGGTAATACTGGGGATTCTTCTTCATCCGGGACTTCTTCAATGGTAGCTCGCGGTATTGGTTCTTTTGATAAAGCAATTGGGGCAGTTTCTGCAATAGGTGTCAATGGTGCTGTACTGATCTTCCAAAAGAGAGGCAGGAGTCCATTCTTCTTTCATTCATCATCGACTTCTTCTTTGATCTGATCGCTCTTTTTGGTTCATGAAAGTTCTAACATTTCTGCTTTCCATCTGATTACTGGGTCCATAGCATGCAACCAGGGAATCCTGAGTAAGATCTGATCACATCATCCGAGTTACATGATATTGAATTTTCCAATCATGGATCGTTCATCTATTTTCACAATGAGGACGCAGTAGCGCATGATAGCACCTCCTTTCACATAGCTTCCATCTGCAGTGGTGACTCGGAATGGTTTTGTAAGCTTATGTGTCCTGATGTTATGAAGCTTGACAAAGTCTTCGGAAATAAATGTTCCAGTGGCGCCGGAGTCAACAACAGCTGTTGTTTTGACAATTTTCAGACGGGTTTTTGAAATAAGGGAAATGGGAACACAAAGTTCCTTTCTGATTCCAATACTTCGTACAAGTCTGATAGGTACATTGGAAGATACTGATGTCAATCCAGTCTTCCACATCAAAAATCCTTGGCTAGGCGACAGATCATTGTATCTTCATCTTCTTTGTCACTTTCTTCTATCTCTTTGCGACGAACTGGGGTTTTCCTGTTCTTCTTCTGTGGGCAGGCTCTGGTCATGTGTCCCTTCTGGTGACATGTGAAGCATAACCCTTTCTTCATATGGTCATTCCTTTTGGCTTTGGAGAGCCGGTCTACCTCCATGGCATTTGGATCATGTTGATCAATGGAGGGTCTGGGGATGTATCATTGTCCAGTTGGCTTGGTGGTGGTGCAATTGTTTCTGTTGGAACATGGCACCCCTTTGCCAATTACTGTTGAGCCTGATGGCTGTGGTGACGTACTTGTCGAAGTCTGTAGGAATGGTTTCCATTTGATAAATGGAATTACTGATTCCTTTCTTAAGTCCATCATTGAAAAAGGTGATCAAGACAGCATCTTGCTTTACAGAGGCTTGCGCAGCAAGGGTCTTGAAGCTGGCAATGTAGGAAGTCAGGTCGCCTGTCTGTTTCAAAGTGCGGAACTTATTCATGGCTGTGCTGATGGCATTGGCTGGTATGAAGGCTTCTTTGAATTTTGTTTCAAAATTCGCAAAGGTTCCATAGGATTTGGAAATGGAGTTGTCAACTTTAGTGTAGAAGGTGAGGGCCCATCCCATAGCACTATCTTTGGTCATGTATGTGAGAGTGGTAATGTTCTTTTTCTTTTGTCAGTATTGTAGATTGTAGCATTAAGAGCAAAGTATGCCTTAATTGCATATAACCACCATAAAGCTTGCTGGGGCTTCCATCGTAAGATGTTGGAGCTCCAGCTTTAAGTTCTGAGGTAGTGGTAGGTGCTGACATCCTGATCATCTGGTCTAGTGATGTGTCTGATTACAGGGGATGTTACATCTCTCTCTGTCTGGTTCTGGTTTTCTGAGTTTCTGGGACCTCCCTGATGGAGAGGGTCGGAGTAGGACTTTAAGCTTTTGTTATGAACTAGGATAGTCGCAATGTCAACAGCTCAATAAGCGTGGTTGAAATTGAATCAAGGCCTTACAAATGTAAGGGTCATAAGACAAGACAAAGAGAGTGTCTCTGTCTTGAATATCAGTCTTAGACGACTTAAGATTGGAGGTCTTAAGCGAAAGAATATCCAGGTGAACCTAGTAAGATTAAAGTAAGGAACTACTAAGTACATAGTTGACTATATATAGGACGTAAGTGACTTTAGGGCAGGTACATGTACGTCAGCAATGAGTCAGAGATAAAGGACAAGTCAGAGATAAGGACGAG
>NW_024539088.1:0-12041 GCF_016647635.1 Suillus subaureus | reverse complement strand
CGTAGTACATCTTGTCCTGTCGTCGTCCATCCCTCAGCGTTTTCTCATCACTCTTCCAGTGTACAACCTCTCGATGGAGTATTCGTCTGATGATATCGCAGCAGCGAGGAGCTTGCAGCTCGCTGCGGTGAGTCCTCTTGTCGATGTGATGACGAATAATACTTGACATATCATGTTCCATCAGTACATATATGGTGCGTCGCAGTACTGTCAGAACCCCTTATTCTTTGCCCTAACACAGTTCAGCGTCGATGGCTACATTTTGGGTAGGCTTATCCTGATATTACGTCCGCCGTTAATCTCGTTTTTCCAGGTCTATGATTATACATGTTCACTTCATGAAGAGGTAACACACTCATTCCGTGATACACCTCGATCTTGATATTCATATCCTGTGCAAAGTGGACATTTTTACTTCGATCGCACTGGAGCAAGGTAAAAGGCTTGTATGTTGTTACGCGATACCTCCCCTTTATCATTCTCACCACGAGTCTATATCGTATGTCCCACTCCAGTACACATCGCCTGATGAATTAACACCGTTCTTCAGTGGGCTTTACGCCGGATGGGAACCAAGGTGTATGTGATGCGGTGGAGAGTTCATAAGAACAATTGACTCACTGCATGAATTTGCCAGAAATGCCGAGTGTTTTACAAATATTAACACAGGTATGTGCATGGTACATTCATTGTATGCATGTCCTTGCTGAGGGTTACTACTTTCCTCTCACAGGCTTTTGTATAGTATCAGTCATTTGCTCCGAATGTATCTCTTGTTCCTCCGTAAGATATGTGCATTTCTGATCTGATTCATCTAGGCTTTTTCATCATCAGAACATATGCGCTTTGGAACAAGAATAAAATCTTACTAGCAGCCGTGCTGTCTGCCTTTTGCGTGAGTTCTCAATCCACTCACCATAACCAAGCTGGTGGTAGATGGATCAGCCAGATTTTTCTCGCAGCATCCTTCAGCATTAGTTTCGCCACTAGTGTCCCCGCAACATGTATTCGCTCTCACCTTCCCGCTGGTGTTCCATCACCACTGAAATATTATGTTCATTTTCACAGATGCAACTAGCGCGGTCCTGGGCATCACAGGGTGCTACCACAGCTCGACTAGTTTTCGGCTCTTCATACCATTTCTCCTCCTTGCCTGGTTCGAACTGGGTGGGTATTCAGGAGCATATATATGTACAAGCACACGCTGACAGATGTTCTCCCCAGGACTCATGATACTCACACTCATACGCGCCATACAGACCTGGCGGATAAGCCCAACCCGTCTGTACGTTGTCCTGGTGAAACATAACATATTCTATTATACATGTGGTTTTTGTGAGTCAATACTCGCACGCACCGTTTTTCCGTGCTCATTCATGATCAATTCTCTTTCCTACAGTGTTCTCGGTAACGAACATATTCGCATCGATGCACCTCCATGTGCGTATATTTCCTGAACACCTTTTACGATAGAGCTGTTGATGTTCCGCGCACCTAGTATTCCTACCACGCCTTGTTGTATGAGTATGCAGTTCCACATCCTGTTGCGTATTCCTACTAACAATACCCAAACTTACACCCACGTACAGTTTCCAATTCATGATCCTCGCAATCCTCGCGACGCGCATGCACCTCCATCTCTGGGTGGTGAACCGACATGCACACAGCTCTGGCGCCCCTGTGTGTATCCCAATGTCTGACATGTCATCTCTAAATTTCACAGCGTGATGTCTCATCTTGTGGCTTATTCGGTGTCGTTCGTGGAGCGAGGCTTGCGCTGTACGAGATGACTGGTGGGGGTTGATTTGGTAGAGTTCGCTACGTGCTTAACTTATAGAACGAGTCTCTTGTGGGGTGGAAGGAGCATTTGGATGGCATTGGTCTATTTAATTCCCATGGTTTCTACTATAAGCGGCGGCGGATTCAGGATTCAGGATTTGAGTGTGCTAAGGCCGGATGCACAGCCCGACAGCAATGAGCACTATGTTACAGGTTCATTAAGATACAGCGAGGTTCACGAATTAACGAAACGTCCCTGAAATGACAGGACGTCATCTGGAATCACCTACGCTGCCGATGTATTTATCTCACTCGAGTAGATAAGCTATTCGCACATTGTGACTTGTCAATGAAAGACTACCTGTAGGGTGGGGGGTCAGGGCTTCCTGCCTTAATGGGGACTTGAAACACTATTTGACCCACCCTATCGCTTATGACATTATAGAAAGCCCAGCAAATGATTATGGCATAGTGAGTAGTGTCTGATGGAACTGTTCACGAACGATATCTGAAGTGCAGGAAATGTAGTGCGGTGACAGGCTGCATATTGCAGAACGCACGATGTGCTAGTGAAAAATGTAAGAATTCACAGATTTGAAGTATGCAGAAGTAGTAGACGGGCCTTACTAGTAGGCTAGTTGGGGGTGATCACTTTTGCAGGGACGATAACGTTGGCGCATGCGCCAGCGGCTGTCTTGGGAGTTGAGTATGAAGCCACATTTGACTTCCGCGACCTCCAAATACTGGGAAGAAATTACCGTGATTGATATATCATTGTGGGGGGAGAAGGAACAAAAGGTGTATTTGACTTGTCGTAGGAGCATACAAATCTTAGTTCGATTGAGGTATTTAGGTTTACTTTACTGATAGCTTGCCGAGGCGCTTTTGCCAGACAAATGTGTCACGTCACAAGTTATTAGTCACGAACGTTCGAACTTCGAACAGTGAACATGGCTGAATGACTTTTGTAACATCGATCATTCAGTGAATGTTTTTAACCTCCGAGTCGTCTATGAAAGGAAGGGTGAACTCACGACTCCAATTGTCTGTTTACTGACTTCGGGCAGTACAACGCTCCAGAATTCGCAGATAATTGCAGTTCTAATAGATTAGAAGCCACACAACATGAGCTCGTGTACGAAACACGTTCGATTACCTGTCATTGTGTCGAACGGAGTGGAAATCGGCTGATTGCTGTTGGCCCATGCGAGCTAGTGTGTAAGTACTGTCTGTACTGTGACATCTCGCTTATAACTTGACAGCTCAGCGCTCAGCGTCAGAGTCATGGCTCCCTTCACACCCTCCCAAAAAAACCAACGAGGGCCAAATAAGTATTAATACTGGAGAGTCGATCTCACGGATTAGAGCTTTGAAAGCCCCTCCCTGGAACGTCCCTCCAACGTGGCTGCTTCAGAAGCAGGGACAAGTACAATGAGCACACCCAAGCCCAATCAAACCTAGGTTGTATTGCCAGAGTTACCTAATTGCATAGCATATGCGTCATTATAAGAGTTCAGAAGGAGGTAAATCCGTTAGTTATTACTTCTTGAACGACCAGAAATGCAGACGGAATATTCGGCTGACGATATCGAGGCAGCGACGAGTTTGCAGTTCTTCGCGGTGCGTTTCTTTCTTGTTAATACGAGGGCGAGCAATATTAAGCAATCCATTTGCGCATCAGTACTTTTACAGTGCGTACTGCCTGAACACTATCTTTATCGTCCTACTAATGCAGCTTAGTTTCGATAACTACATTCTGGGTGGGCTTATCCTGATGAATTCTCTTCCGCTGTTAAACTCCCTCATCCAGACTTACGATTATGTTTGTTCGATTCACGAAGAGGTAATGTACTTGTTCCGTGATAAACCTCGGTTTTGATGTTCATACAAGTCTGTTCGAAGTGGAGATTCCTGCTTGTCTCGCACTGGAACACGATGAAAGGCCTTTATATCGTTACGCGATATCTCCCCTTTCTCCTCCTCGCCACAAATCTATATTGTGCGTTCAGCTCCAGCGCACCTCGTCCGAGATAGATTAACACATTGTCATGTAGTGAGTTTTATCCCAAATGAAACCCCAGGTGTACGTGGACATGCGGTGGGGACTTAATGAGACGAATATCACTTACTGCATGACTTCGCCAGAAATGCCGGGTATTGGATAATATTTGCTTAGGTGTGTGCATGGTACATCGATCTATGCACAACCACGATGAAGACAACCCACTTTCTCTCACAGGTTTCGGCATACTATCAGTCATTTGCTCCGAGGGTATTTCCTTCCTCCCTAAGATGTATGTTCCTGATCTAATTTATCCAGGATATTTCGCCCTCAGAACATGTGCGCTCTGGAACAACAATAGAATCTTACTCGCAGCAGTGCTTTCCACCTATCTCGTGAGTTCTCAATCCACTCATCACACCAAAGCTAGTGGTAGATGCATCAGCTAGACTTTTGCCGGAGCATCCGTCAGCATTGCCTTCACCACCACTGCTCCCGCAGCATGTACGCGCTCTCACCTCCACCATGGCGTTCCACTATCATTCAACAATTGTGTTCGTTTTCACAGATGCGACTAGCGCGATCCCGGGCATCACAGGGTGCTACCAGAGTTCGACCAGTTTCCGACTCTTCATACCGTTTATTCTACTTTCCGTATTCGAATTGGGTAGGTGACCAGGAGCATACATGTGTACAAGAACACGCTGACAGATACCCCCCCAGGACTCATGACCCTCACGCTCATATGCGCTATACAGAACTGGCGGACAAACCAAGGCCCTCTGTACGTTGTCCTGGTGAAACATAACATATTTTATTATACATGTGGTTTTTGTGAGTTAATAGTCGCACGCGCAGTTTTTCCGTACTCATCCATGATCATTCTTTTTCCTGCAGTGTTCTCAGTAGCGAACATATTCACATCACTGCTCCTCCATGTGCGTATGTCTCCCGAATACATTTTACGATGGAGCTGATGTTTTGCGCATCTAGTACTCCTACCATGCTATATTGGATGAGTATGTACCTCCACAACCTTCTGTGCAATTCCACTAACGATGCACACCCACGTACAGTTTCCAGTTCGTGATCCTCGCGACTCTCGCCACGCGCATGCACCGCCGTCTTTGGCAGATGAAGCCACAGACATACAGCTCTGACGCCCTCATGCCAATTCCTATGTCCGAAATGTCACCTGTTGAGCATACGGCGTGACGTGACACCTTACCTGGCGGCTTACTCGGCGTCGTTCGTCGAGCGAGGTGTACACGCTTAACCTTCACGACTATGTTCTCTGTCGCGGGGCAAAAGATGCGTGAGTGGATGAGACCAGGATTCTGGATTTGAACATGCTAGAGCGAGAAGCACGGCCTAACAAATACTTACGCCCACCTTCTTGGTCGTGCAACCAGGATGTGAATCTGCCTGTACACTATGGACCTCGTCACCTGCGTTGATGATATGATGGATAAGGGAGAAGACCTGGTGCACAAGCTATCGTTTACATCTCTCAATTTAGCGGTGGAGTTCGTACTTGAATTATTTTATCTATTAAATATCCATATTATCGAAGCGGCAGCACAAATGCGATGAAGTGCGCAGATACTGCCAGGGGAACGTTCAGGGAACAATCACTGAACGAACATGAGAAGCTCGAGTGAAAATCTCCTGCAGAGCAGCTTTCACATTGTCCATGTTCCTCATATCAACTTCATCGACCTCCTTCGGCCCCTCTAGCAGCCCACTATCGATTTTCTTCGCGAGATCGTCTAGTACCCTCCTTGACCTCCAACGGGCCCAGGATACTCGACTTCATGCCCTTTAACGTAAGGGCCTTTGCATAAAATGTTCGCAGGTTGACGGGGAATAGTCCGTCCTTTGCATGCACAGCCATGACCACGACACGACCGGTGCCGTTTGGTGTCATCGTGACAATCGCGTCATTGAATGGCTGGTCATAGCTGGCGCAGTCTAGCAAAACGTCAATTTTGTTCTGCACTCCGGCCTCGCGGATGGCGTTTTTAGAGCCCAATTCGATGGGCGTGACATATGATGGGGGAATCAGTTTGGCGAGCGAGGTGTACGTGCCGAATATGCGTGCCCCGCGCTCTTTGCAGAGCTGTGTTGCTGCGGAGCCAATGCCGCCTCGAGCACCTAGAGGACTGGGGTTAAGGATGATAAATGCAGTAGGTCAAGTGATGTGTACCAATGATAATAACATTGTCTCCCTCCTTCACGTTCGCAAGAGTGTCAACTGTAATCCAGGCACATAACCATGGCAGGGTCATGTTACCAGCCCTAGAGTGGTTGAGAGATGCCGGCTTCCGGCTCAATGCGGTGATAGGGACAGTGACGTATCTGAAGAGACGTCCATCTGGAAAACAAGAGACGAACGCATGTAAAATACGTACTGAGAAAATGTTCCATCCGAAGTGAAGCCCCTCTCGCTTACTGTTCCCCAGACCTCTGCTCCGATCCACTCTTGACTTGAGGCGCCAGATGCGTCGAGCGCTTCGACGACTTCCCCAGAGAAATCTCTGCCAGGAACGCGCGGCGCGGTCACAAATGGAAGCATGCCTATGATAGCTGCAGCATCGGACTAATGAGAGGTCAGAATACTACTGAAGCGTGGTATGACCCAAGTTGTAGGCTTACCCCGTTGATGCCGGCAGCTCTGACGCGTACGAGAGCCTCACCGGGACATAACATGGGTTTGTCGATGTTAACCAGAGACAACTTGTCGAAGGACCCAGTCTTCTGGAACTTAAGAGCTTGCATGGCGATTTGACGACTAGACTCGGAAAGACGTAGATGTTGAACAATAAATTATTAAATCAGTATAGGCAAACCGCGACAAACTCACTGGAGGCAATAGCAAATTCGCCTTGTTCCGGAAGACACAGGGGGATTAATAAGATGCAGGATCATGCAGCTTGCAGTGAACGTTTGAACCATTGTAATTGAATCTACATCAAATCAAGACCGTTAGTCAACTGATTAGGCATAGATCATCTGATTGAATCGACCCATTGGTGTCAGATAGCCATCTAGATCAGAAAAGGTTCACGGAAGATGTTTACCATGTGTTAACGAGGTAAAGCCGAGCTAGATACAGTCTGAGTGGTATTGAGTGATCTTGATCTTTTGTGACAGACTAGCGGAAATTGCAAGAGTAAACTGTGACTTCAAGGTCACCGTCCACTGAGTTCCTGGACACTCGGACGTGCACGGTAATGAAGAGGCCGACTCCGAACACGCGAAAAAAGCAGCGGAAGGTCGTCACATATAAAATTAAAAAAAGTGATCTTGATATTGAAACGGATACCGAATCCCAATCGGAGAACGTTCTTGATATTAATCGGAAAACATATGGGAACGTTGAAGATGTACCGCGTGGAGGGGCACAAATGCAGTGAATAGCTTGTGGAGCGGATCAAGTTGAACCGAGAGAGATACTAGCAAGGCTTGACGCCGAGAGTGTACACATGCTTACTAAGCTTGTTGACGCTTAAACCTGTGTAAGTGACACATGATCAATTTCATACAGAACTCCTCAATTTATGCAAGTACAACAAGAACATCCCGAAAATGATGTCGGAAATGAGCTACCAACATCACCAACGAGTGGAAGTTTCCTAATGGTGCATTCGTGTCCGTGATACTGGCTTGCAAATAAAAATTTAATCTAGGACTTCCACGTTTGCTTGATCTCGCATCGCAATACTTACTTCAACCAATCAAGGGTATTGAGGCAGGAACAAATATCCATTACCATCATACCAATTTCAGCGGTGCAAGCGCTGAACGGTTGTATATCTAGCACGGACACTAGGTCGTTATAACCCTCAACATCCCCCACTCGCTCACTCGAATATGACCCTAGTCTCAAATGATCCCAATTGGTGGCCAATAATCAATTCGAATATCATGACAAGCTATTTGATAGGTTGGTCTTATCAGTCAGTGATGTCTCGATCTAACATTGGCTTGCGGTTTCGCAGTTGCTGCCGGTGTCGTGGTGGTATTCGACTGGGGTGAGCAGGACAGTGTTCGAAAACTGTTGATTCTCATGATATTTCCAGTCCTAACACTCGGACAAGAGGTATGTCGGTGCTATCTCTGGAGCACCCAACTTGCTAAGAATGGTGTCATAGATTGAACTGATCTGGGTGAGTGACAGAGTCGCACATCAGAAGAAAAACAGGGATATATAATGAATTCGCGACAGAGGCAACGGTGGTCTTTCATGACTGTGCTGTATCTCGCTGTTCGTGCTACCTCAGTCATGTTATGCTATAGCGCTGTGCTGACTCGAAAATGTTCTAGATACGCTATATTGGAATACTATTTTCCGTGTATGTTTTTGAGACTAACAAGTTGGTGCTATACTAATAGCTCATCTCTGACAATTAGTGTCAGTGTTCTGGGTAAGTCTCATGCGCTGTATTCAATTCTTCTGAACCGGCAGCATACAGATTCTATGCCATTGGTCTCGCTGACGGATGCAGTGAGTATTCTGCAACTATCTCATTCCCATCTACTGAATGCACTCATATGTAGGGGTGAGTGAGATTCTGAATGTTGAATGTGGCTCAAAATAATGACTCAATAGGTGTGAGTCGGAGTGTTTGATCCTAGTACGAGGTGATTACTAATTGGGTGTTTCAGGCAATATTTTGGACTACGCAATGAATGGGATAAATATGGTCGTAGCTGCCATGCTGGGCGGTGAGCTGCAATATCTCAGCGATATTGACTCGACTGAAATATGATGCAAGTCATCATGATTGCTCGGTTATATGCTATGTATCAGAGATCAAGAAACATGCTTATATTCCTTGTTATTATCTTCCTGGCTGTTAACATCGCCTGCGGAGTACTCGCAGTAATGACACTCAAGGATAGTGCAGGGGGTAAGCTTTACTTGTTGACTTCCGTGACCGGCGACGATTCGGCCCATCGACAGGATCGACCATCGGGGACTGTTTCAGAGTGCTGATAAAATCTCACGTGCTTTATTTTGCAAGGTGAGCTTGTAATGTAAATGTACTTATCTGTTTCTGCTCAAGTTCCGCACGTGCTAGCTTTGTTTGTGTCTCTTGCCTTCAGTTAGTCGGTGATCTCTCTCCGGGGCTCACGGTGCGCCGACCTATTGCTGACATCTGCTTGTAACTACTCCTCATCATTTCTGCAGAGTTCATATTTTGTGGGGGTTGAGACATTCTATGGTGTCCTTCAAATTATATTTAGCGTGCAGATGTTCGTGCTGGGACCGCGCCTCATCTTTAGCATTCGAGAATATCATGCAAAACTCGTGGCCAACTCCGACGCAGACATTAGCATGACTTCGATTGTCTTCCAGGAGCGTGTACATGTACCAACTAGCAGTGTTGTGTAGAGAAATGCTTGCCGAGCGTTCTGCGTGGAGGAGAGAATGGTCCGTCGTAGTATTTATTTTAGTTATGGTGTTTCAAAGTATATTTAAGACGAGGTTTACGTAGATAAACCCATTTCTTATTGTATCACTACTGGAAGTCAGCGAACCGCCCGCTCACACTTGTACCCAGTGGAGCTCACCTAGCTCATCCCCCCTCCGACACGTCACGTGACTTCCCGCCGGCATCCAAAACAGGCTATGACGGTTTATTTTCTCGTACTCTCAAGTCTCTCCGAGTTGAAGACAATGTTTATTAAGTATAGTATGAAACAATAGTAATGAATAAAAAGATATACTGTACTTGCTAGAGGGATTAAACTGTCATTAGAGTGATTGTTAATGTGGTCACTGAGACGATGAACGAGCACGATAAAACATAGCGCTAGCGGTCCCTTTTTCCCAGGTCGTTGGGCTCCGCGATCGAGACGAATTTTCTCGTCGTTCACGACTGAGACAATTATCTGCCAGACAGAGGAATAAACAAGCCATTGCGTTCGAGAACAGTAAGCATTCGATAATCATTAAATTGAATCTGATACTCAAGGCCGTCACAGAAATCGCGGATGTTCTTGACATGTGTGAGCATGCATTCCTGGAATGTCCTGGTGTCAAGCTGTTGACAGAACGTATTCACAGGGTCATCTTCCACACCATCGCCGGTCTCGTCACTTCCCCCTTGTTCACTGGTTCCAGTAGTACAGGAACAGGCATTGTGGCAGTGGCGACTGGCGGCAGACAGGAATCGAGCGGGACAAGCAATGGATGTGTCCAAAATGGTATTGTGCGGTTCCGTTGCACCTCGAGGAAAAAGGTAGGCGTTACAGGGTGTACACTTTGTACTAGATGCTTGCAAATGAGAAACCGAGTTTTAACAAAATTCGGGCAGGTGCAGACCCAACGATGGGGATCCGGACGATATTTGGGGTTGAGTGGCGCTGTGATTGGGGTATTGACTGCGTGCCTGTAGTTCGGGTGATAAATCTGAGTCCATGGTATGTGCTTGTAGTAGAGTACAGCTATGTATGGTACAAGAGGACCCATGAGAACCCCCATGGAACCCAGGCTGGCGTCCGGACAAAAATTGACCCAAATGACCGTTTCACCCAGGTTACAGTCCGGACACAAAACGTCTAATTTGGGTGTCAACCCAGGTGAACGTCCGGACATCTGCGAGGGGGGTGGTGGTATGCCAGGTCGAAGTCCGGACAAATATGGTAGGGTGGTGTGGCGGAACGACACAGTCGATAATGTTGAACGCGAAAGTTCGAATCTTGCTTTTTACAGCTTCCATTGGACGCTTGAAGTTCGAATGAGCAAGTCGACTACTATATGTGATGCCCACAAAAGTGCAACTGGCGCAAACCAACATCTTTTTTCTTTCATTGGTACAGTTCTCCTGTCTCACGTCTAGTTATGAACGAGCTCGATCTCGTTTGTCCCCCTCCGTTCCCTCAAAGTCGATGACTTTGCGATTGTATACACGGAGTGGGGCCTTCGCATCAGCCAAGGTGAGTTTGTGCTATCATGTCATTGTAATCGCTGACACAGTCTCAGTGATTGCAATATACCCGAAAGGTGGCGGTAAAAACGGCAAACACGCTGCTGTTGACAAAGCAGACGCTATCGCTGGTGTCTCGTACCTTGGCGTCCAAATCTACCAGCAACATTCTCATCGTCATTTTCGTTCCATTCCTGATGCAACCGCCATGTTCCAATGCAGCCACTTTGCCTTCCTTCCTTCTACTGCCTTTCTCTGTCTACTTTCATCTAAGCCCAACCTAACGCGCTCGGGACTCGAACTTGCACCTGCAGACCTCACAGACTTCGATATCCTATCAACTGCTTTGCCTCAGTTGGCGGAAGCGGCCAAATCGTTCCGCAAGAGGACTTCGAGGAACGGGGCCACACAGAGGGATGAAGAAGGCGATTTTTGATTGTTTTTTGCTTCTCGTGGCTATTCTAAACACACCTAGCTACTTAGAATAAGAAAAAACGCATTTTTGAGATTTTTGGTAACCTGGGTCAGAGTCCGGACAAAATTCAGCCCTCAGGTGAACCCAGGACGGCATCCGGACAAAAATCCCCAAAACGTGTCCGGACAAGTTTGGGCCTCAGCCGACCTGGGTTCTAAAGGGGTTCTCATGGGTCCTGGTACAAGTAACTTGTCTCTGAGGGGATCACATTCCTTTTTGGGTGCCGGCGGGAGGTCACGTGATATGTCGGAGGGGGGATGAGCTGGGAGAGCTGTCGTTGTTTCAGAGGCTGAGCGAGATTTTATATGAACAAAAGGTGCATTTGACCTGTCGTAGAAGCGATTCAATATTTTGAGGTATTTAAGTTTACTTGAACATGTTTTGCTGATAGCTTGCCGAGGTGTTTGGTCTTACTGAGCTTCTATCAAACAAATGTGTCACGTACGGCTTGACGTTCCGAAAGCAGTGATTCGACACGGCTTTTAATTTGGGGAACGTTTTTGATCGCATCGACCACTTGAACGTTCATGAACGTGCCTGTTAAACCTCCGGGTTGTTTACGAAAGGAAGGGTGTGTACAAACTCACGACTCCAATTGTCTGTGTTTACTGACTTCAGGCAGTACAACGCTCCAGAATTCGTGGATAATTGGAATTTATGCGTTCTGATAGATCAGAAGCTATGCAACATGAAGGAACTCGTGTGTGAAACACGTTTGTTTACCTGTCATTCTGTCGAACAGAGTGGAAATCGGTTGACTGATGCGGGCGTACTGTCTGCACTGCGACCGTATCTCGCTTACAACTTGACAGCTTAGCGTCAAAGTCATGACTCCCATCACACCTGGAGC
>NW_024539087.1:0-12050 GCF_016647635.1 Suillus subaureus | reverse complement strand
GCTATGTACGAGCATGTGGAAACACATTAATAAGTAAGTTGGAACATAAGTAAATGAACTCGGAGATGAGACTCATACAAGGATCAATAAGCAAGATGGAACAAGAGGTAACTGAAAGCTGGAAGGCAGAGAATGCCTAAATGGGGATAGGTGCAGGATATCGGACAGAGGGTGGGAATAGGTCCGGAGTCAATATCCAGAGGTCGGAGATCTGGGGATTTGGAAGACAAGGTGGATACAGGACCGTAATATGAGAAGGTGGATATAGTCTGGAATCTGAGACAAGGTGAAGTCTGGATGTCTTGCTGGATGGAGTGTGCATAGGGTGGACAGGATAGGGTTGTACAGATCAGGCTAGCAGTGAGGATCTGGAGGTCCAGAGCTCAGGGGTAAATCTGGAGCATAGTGATCCTGCTGAGGTGTGGAGTACACAGCAGAAGGGGATCTGGGAATGAGTTGGATATGGGTCCGGATGTAGGCTTGGAAGGCGTGGGAATATGATGGAATGTGGGTCTGGATTGTGGGATATGACAGCATCCATGAGTGATTTTCCACAGGAACCACAATGGCTTCCATGATAAACCGATGAAGGGCCAGTTTGATGCAGGCCAATGATGAACAAGATAAAATCCACAGCATCCTATTAAAGGTTCACCTGCTTCAAAATTGGAAGATTGCCCTTGAGCACTTTGTGCTGGTTGTCCATTGGACCCTTGTGGCCCTACTACAGCTTGTCCTTGCTGTGTTGAGTCATTGGCCATGTTGCCATTCATTTGTTGCATAGCTGCAGCTGCTTCTGTGTCTGACTCAGGGGCAATGCCATATCTCTGCAAAATTATTTAAGGAATATCACAAAGGGTAGTGATGATAAACAACTCACATCTTCCTTGTGGCAAGGAGTGACATCGACAGTGTAGGGATTTCATATTCTGTGGGCTTGTATAGGCAGATATTACTTAGTGTTATGTTCGCACTTTTGGTGCTTATGTAATCATCATAGTTTTCACCACCTACCAGCACCAGTCTGAGACTGAGAGTTATTAGCATGATTTCCTATCCTCTCTGAGCACTGAGCTTAGTCCAGAAACCCTTTAGGGTTGAATAGCAGCTATGCATAGCACATTTAGCCCAACATTAGAAGTCTACTTTCCAGTCCTCTTCTTGTTGTGTTTCCCACAATGGGACACCTGGAAAGTTTTAGAGGAAATAAGTTGAAATTCAAACACCAGGGCTGGAGGTGAACTGATGGTGGCACATTTGTAGGTTGAGAGCTGGAGCGCAGGAAGCTGTACAAATTGTGCAGATCAAGTGGAGATGATGTGTCTGCTGAGCAACAAGGTGTGCAGTTTATGTTGTCACCCCAGAAATCATTGCCCTGTCTGTGTCAGGCTAACAAGAGCTAGGGAAGGATAAAACTACTCACATATCTCACCAAGCCTCTGTTGTTGTTTTGCTGTATATGTGCCAAAGAGATCTGATGAAATAAGTGAGTGAAAGATGAAGTTGTTCGAAATTAACTAGCACACAGTTCTAGATCAAGCTGCATGTTCCTGTAAAGAAGTCAGAAGAGGTATGACAGAGAAGTAAAATAACTCGCCTTGAGCTTCATGTTGGACTCTGCATCACCCTGACCAATGCACAACACTATTAAGAAAAGACACTGACAAAAGTAATGTACACACACACGCCAACCCCATGAGCGTGCTTAAGTGCTACTTCCAGGCTCCACACATAGATTTTCACATCCAGTCCAGAGATAGCACTGACAAAGTATTGGCCATTGGAGGACATGGCAATAGACCAGACTTGGTCATCATGCCAGAGTGGGTCTCCAACTTGCTGATTAGTTGTGAGATCCCAGATGTGGACCAAGTGATCATCTGATGCACTGACAAGATGACATCCATCAGGAGACAGACAAAGAGATTCAACGGGATGCATATGACTCTGAATCATGACAAATTTTTTCCTGTCAATCGATTGCCATTTTCAGATGGTGGTATCAAATGAGCCAGAGAAGATGTATGCCCCATCTTTGGACCAACATAATGACATCACCCAGAATTCATGTCCCTCAATCTTGTTGAGCAGCTTGCCACACTTTGACCACATGCGGATCATCTTGTCCTGACCACCACTTGCAAACTTGTCGCCTTGTGGATTGTATTTGATTGTTGTGACCTGTTCATTGCCTCTCTTTATCATGGGTCCAATTTGTTGGCCAGTTGTTGTGTTCCATCATCATATGGTGCTGTCTTTCGATCCACCTGCTACCTCCACCCCATTCAGTGACCAATCAAGGCACTGCACTTCATCATTATTCCCCCCCCCCCCACAGGTTACCTACCAAGCTCCCCTCCTTTATGTTCCACAGCTGTACTCTGCCATCTCTGCATTTACCTACAACTACAACCATCAATCCATCCAGAGACACTGCCATTGTGCTTATAAATCCTGCCTCGCTGCTGAAAGGCTTTCCCGCTGGCTGTCCAGCTCTTGTCCACTGGCAAATTGAACCATCACCTGAGGTACTCATTATATTGCCACTGGTGCCCAAGCAGGCAAGGTCTTTGTTGGACCATGAGCTGCCATGCTTGATGATGCACTCTGGCATCAAACTGTTGAAGTCTGAACAATCCGATGAAGGTGAGGACTTTGGACTATGGGGGAACTAAAGCAAGACCTGGATGCGAGACTGAACTCGACCCTAAGGACAGCTACTGAGAGAAGGTCCTCGAAATGACAGAGGGAGACTTCAAAACTGAACAAGCGCTATAGGATGCGCGAAGCGCGAATACCGGAAGAAGCATGAAGAAGACGCACACAAAAGCATGCTGATGTGATAGAAAGTGAGAGCACACATGATGGGGGTCTAAAGTGTAGGTGCTAGAGCTATCTGGAAATGAAATCCAGTGGAGAGAGAATCAAGCTGACTAGAGGCGATTGCGCCTATGAAGATAGCGTGCAAGTTCCAATTCTTTAGTGCTTTCAAACTAGCTCAAATGCGCAAACTACTGCTACTACACAGAGGTGGGAGGTGCTAGGATAAGGTACTCTAAAAAACTCCCCCTCCCTTCCCTATATTGGGTGTTAGGTGACACTTTTAGCGTGGAGGCGAAGCAAGTAGGTAGCGATATCTGTATGTAATAGTGTTTTAAATGCATGCCTGCATGTTTATAGTGCTATAATCGGCCTGGAAGGTACATCAGAGTGATAAGAGTATAATAAAAATGCACCAGTGGACTTTAGCAAGGACATGGACAGGTGGATGGACTGTAGCGGAGGACCTAGAGCAGGCATGCAGGATGTGCAAGTGCATTCGCGTGTGCACGGCGATCATGCATCAGTTTGCAATAGTGTGAGTGACTTATCCAGAGGATCAGAACCAAGTATCAGTGGGAAGGGGTGGTATATCATCCTATAGTGGCAATATAGAGGAGCAAGTCTCTACACTGAAGAGAAAGAGAGTGAGAAAGCTGAAGGATCTGACATGATAGGTATGAGTGGGAGAGAGAGGTCCAAGCACATGAGCCAGATGGGCCAATAGGCTGCGCCCAAATGACATCAGCTTGTGCCCTGCAATATACATATGTCAGAAAACTTCACCTTTGTGTTCCTTACTTACCTTGCTATAAAACTAAGTGCCCATCAGATGCGCACATCTCAGTTCTATTTGAAACTGAGATGTGAGTACTTGGAAACATGTATGTCAGCATTAGCTGACCAAAACCATAGCATACCTTTGTGTTCTAGGTACTATGCACATTAATATGAGTTCTAGTTGAAACTGAGATTGTACCTTTGTGTTCTAGCTCCCTCTCCCATTGTTCACTCGCCTGTTCTTGTAACACAAACTTCCTGCTGGATGTTCTGGTGTTGGTTTCTTCCATAATGTGGTCTGAGTGTTGTGGTTGATGAAGTAGGCCTGACCAAGTGGTGAGATGTGCCATTTGCATCCAGAAATGAGCAGCCCAGGGTGATCTATGCTCTACCATGAGTTTTTCACTCTAGTCACACTTTTTGTCACTCACCTAGTTGCACTCCTGGTAAAGGTCTGCATAATGAAATCGTGAAGAGAGCAATGTCCTGATATAGTGATTCATCATCACCATCCGCCTTGGACTCCACCCACATAGGAGGGAGCACCTTATTCCCTCCTGCTTGATATTGAGTGGGTCAGAAGGTTTCACAAAATGCTGGCTTACCTTTCCAAAGTGCATCCTGGTGGTGTTGTGCACCATAAGGTGGCAGACTCTTTTCATGCTTGAGGGGAGCAACTGGTCTTGATAGGTCTGACAGCAATCTTTGATCTCCCTCTCCCTGTTTTGCTGATGTGCTTGACTCAGTCTTTCCATGTGACATGATGATGATTGGGATATTGATGATAGTGGAGGTAATGAAGATACCTGTTAGATGTGCTGTTTTGCATGCTGTACTTGCAGTGCCTTGCTTAGGTGATAATGATAACCTGTGTAGTGGGATGCTGTGATCATAGGCGCCAGCTCTTAAATAGATCAATTGCAGGCCAGCCTCCAAGTCTACAGTTCCTTACATGATTCAATCACATGCTTGTTTCTGCATATTCAGCAAATCATGTTTTCACTGGTGTATGTTCTTGAGACATTCAGACCAATGTGTGCAGTGTACAATGAAAAGTTAACCTTCAGGCAACAGTGTACTGCCTAATAGGCACTTGAAATTATTATGGTGATATCTACATACATACAACACATCAGGAAACAAGTAGGCAGCAGGTCAGTTGAAATGTAGCTCAAATCCTATAACAATGTACACAACCAACAATAGCGAGATCTGAAGGAGTGTACACATGAGTAACATCCATGCACTTCCCGCCATTTGTAGTGAACAGGGACTGGTATAGGTACACTCTGTGCTATCGCTTACTTAGTTACTGAGAATGCACATCATGAACTAGTGCCATCACTGGTGCTGTTCACATATGGAATGCACACACTCAGATCATGGAGCACTGCAGGGTCCTGGGTCAAGAACCCGAGTTTCAACCCCTCAAGGTAAGACCTACATAGACAGCCATCTGTCAGATCATTCATAAAGCACCACAGGACGTGTCATGACTAACCATTGCCTTGCAAGGGTGCTCCTGTTAGTATGGTTTCATATCTCAGTTTTGAAGTTCCAGTACTGAAGTATGAGTATTCTTCTTTGAGTGATGTCTTGATCAAACACAATTGGACACGTACAATCCATCCAGCACTTTTACTGTATGCTAACTTCTGTGCATCAGCCCACTTGCAGAGGAACTTGTCTGTGGCATCAAACTGTGTCAAAAGTCCCCACTCTCCAAACCAGAGTGGAGAGTTACCAACTGCTGCATCAGCCTGGATATGTTTGAAATCTTCACCAAAAATGAGTATATTATCACTGAACAAAAGAAGAAGATGCACTGCAGATACTGGTCATGTAAGACATTGGGTCAGGAGCTGCAATTCCCTATAAAAATGTTAATGTGAAACAATAAGGTGCACACATGCAACATACACCATGCCTGTAAAGAGAAAATTAAGAAATCATGAGAATGTGATGTAGTCA
This sequence comes from Suillus subaureus, assembly GCF_016647635.1. Classification (NCBI taxonomy): domain Eukaryota; kingdom Fungi; phylum Basidiomycota; class Agaricomycetes; order Boletales; family Suillaceae; genus Suillus; species Suillus subaureus. The sequence continues at coordinate 6,479 of NW_024539087.1, read as the reverse complement.
ACTGTGCACTCATGAGTAAAACACGTGGTTATCATAAGCTTGGGGGCCAATCACCATGTCAGCTGGGTTAGAGGGGTTGTTGTACTGGTAGTTCACATCCATGAAGCTATGTATACCATCATTGATGTATCCTAGCAAGGATCTGTGGTGAACTCACTTCGCCACCAATGGAGGACAGGATTGATTGAAGGGTGATGCTTCAAATATCATCTGCAAATTGCACACTGCTCCAATGTCTCATAAAATCAGGATGGTGTGATGATCATACTGGCACTAGGTGCATATGATCAATAGCACGGTTCTTCTCACCTTCAGAAAAGGAGATAAAGCACAGATCATTAAATCCATATATATCAACCCATCCACTCTTACTCCAGTCTGGTCCTAGGAATCCGCCCTCCCATGTCCTATCCATGTCCACCTATCTCTGCTGGTGTGTTATTTTTCCCAAATGTCATTGCTAAATGAGCTGCAGGTCTTATTACATGACTACTTACATTCCACAGTGCATGATGTTTTATTACCTATAGACTCATCACACACTTGCTAACTACGCTACAATTCTTGCCTATGCATTCTGGACATTCATGTGCTATGATATAAATGACCGCAGTACATACAATTGAGTAGTTCCCATTCCCCTGGACTCAGCTCTATAGGAGAGTCATTCTTGCATTATTTTTGTAGACCTTGTGCAATCCATCTATGTTGCTCTTTCTTGACAATCCTGCACAATTCGACTGCTCTGAAGTTCTGTACTGCTAGGATCTTACCCTTAAAGCTCTTGCAAGAATACCTGACCTGTGACCGGTAGTTTAGCACTGTTCTTCACTTGCACTATATCCCTTGCAACCGGCCGCTCCATAGAGTGTGGTTGATTTTGTGCACATTACATTTGCCACACCAACATCTGACATCCAATACATTTGCACATATCTTCTAATGGTTCATCTCACTCCTGTGATATTAACATCGGTCAATTTTTGCCTGTGCTCATGGTCAATTCTTTGGTATAGAAATTCAGAGGTATACATATGGTCCGCGTTCAAGTTTCTTAGGCCAATATAGGTTATAACTCCTTCACTCACTTACTTCCCTCACACATAATTGAAGGAAGTGCTTCAATAGCAGTCCTCTCAGGCCAATCAATTAAACTCACACCTCTTAGGATAAGTAGTGCTAGTTGCTAACCACCTAGTACCTATTACTTCTTCACAACAGCTTCTAAAAGTGCCCCTTGCACCTCTGCCAAGATTCCAGTGGCTGAAAATGTTGCAATTAGTGCAGCAGTGAAGTTGTTTGAGATGGAAGGTGATACTGATACCAATAACTTGGATGATGGCACAGATATTCCTAGTGTGAGCTCAATTGCATGGATCATTTGGACAAAGTTCTTTTGGACTGTACAAAGGTTCAGGAATCATGAGGGTACAGATAGAAGAATAATGAGTGATACATACAAGTGCCATAGTCAGGTGTTTTAGTAGCGTCTGTAATGGGGTCATTGACTGCCTCAATCACAAAGACATTTTCAAAATCAGGGGCAAGGTGAGAAAACACGGTCATGACTGCTGTCCACACCAGTGTGTGGTGGTAGTTGTATGGAGTCTGTATGTAAGGATTTGTAGTTGTTGCTTTCACCAGTTGCAAAATAGCTCACATAGAATTGAACATCAGTAGTGCAACTGGTAAAATCACTCTCAGGACAGAATGGATAACAAACGGGAACTCACTTTCCAGTGAACATTTGACCAGGTATTTGAACCCTAGGTAATGTGTGATGATCCAGAATCACTTGGATCCTGGCATCTTTTAGCCAGCTCGAGCCCTGATGCTACACACTGGAGTTTAACTAGAGAATTGAACCACAGCAGTGCTTCTCACCAAATAATTGAAACCACCCTGAGGGTATAATTCATGCAGCCTATCAACTAAAGCCTCCACAATCCAATATCCCAGCTATGAATGAACACATTGCATAACTGTCATATCCCATATGCCAGACATAGATCCCATCATATTCCCACGCTTTCCAGACCTATTTCCGGACCCCATATCCAACTCATTCCTGGATCCCCTATCCTGTCCACCCTACACACATTCCATCCAGCAAGACATCCGGACTTTACCTCCTCTCAGATTCCGGACTACATCCACCACCTCACATATCTCAGTCCTGTTTCCGCCCTGCCTTCTGGATCCCCAGATCTCCAGACCTCCGGATATTAACTGTTACTATCTCCGGACCTATTCCTGCCCTCTATCCAAGATCCTGCGCCTATCCCCATTTAGGCATCGCCACCTTTCCAGTTCTCAGTTATCTCTGTTTCCGTCTTGCTGATTGATCCTTGTACTAGTTTCATCTCTGAGTTCATTTACTTATGTTCCGTCTTACTTACCAATGTGTTTCCACATGCTCATACATAGCCTTACTCCTTTGCTTACTGATCCTCTCAGATAGCCTCTAGTATATAACCCCTGTACAACTACAGTAGAGTCCTCAGTCTGAATATCATCTTAGATCCTGTTCTACTTGCCAATCATCTTCTGGACTTCAGTCTGTCTGAGTCTCGTCCTTTTCCATAAGGCCTAGGGAATCCTTTCCCTAGGCCGGAATTCCGGACCTTCGGATTTGTCCCCTATGTCTCTGTCCCAAGTCTAGGGATTGCTTCCCTAGGCTGGAGTCTTGCCTTTCCGGCACTTACCCTCTTTCCAGACTTAGGTCCACTTCCTGTCCCTCCGACTCTACCTTAGGGTAGTCTACCTCCATTTGCTTCTACATCGGACTTTGTCCGATGTAGCCCCTATTCCTTCTGGACCTCCGGACCTCCTGTCCTCTGTACCTCTGGATGTCCTGTCCCTCATACCTCTGGGCATCCTGTCCTTCGGACATTCCATCCTCCATACCTCTGGACCTCCTGTCCTCCATACTCTGGACCTCCGGACCTCCTATCCGTCCATCCTGTTTTCCTGTAGAAGTATTACCTTGCAGCAGGAACTCTCCTGAGCATTTCCTGCATTTCTCCGGAACTCTCCCGCACTCCTCCGGACATTTCCCGCGCTCCTCCGGAAGTCCTCCAGACTTCGTCAGACCATCATTGGACTTCCTCTGAAATGAAGGGCACATACTTGGGTAAGGGGTACAGTGTACGAGCTGAGGCCAAGCCCCTCTGAGTCAGTCTCTCTCTCCTTTGAGCATGATTCTTAACAATAACACATTCAAGTTTGCATGGAATAAAGCAGATCAAACCATCCAACATTTGTTTAGCCAAGTTTGCAGTGCACGTTGTAGTCAACTCACAGGAACCCTGATGGTGTTAATACCAGCTACCTTCAGTGTATTGACATCATCTTGCGTAAACCATGTGTCCCAGTGTTTAGCAAATATAGTGTCAATGGCATCAGGATACACCTTGGCAAATGACCTAGATTATCGCAGAACAAATCAAATTTCACATACAAACAGTGTAGAATTGGAATGTATGACTTGGATGCAATGCATGATGAACAAGTTTCACATTCCTGTCCACCCATATCCAACCATTCTAAAGAAACTTGTTTAGTGAACATGTATTTGCAAAGTTCATTGGTTTATCACCTTGAGGAAGCATCCATGGCTCTTGGACTAACCTGCACCATCACTTGAGCTAAACAGTTGGTCGGAGATGCAGGGTATCACTTACCATGAGCCCAAATTGACACCATAGATGTGAGCAGGTTGCCCAGCCCACGCATGAGCAACAAATGTGCTCGAGAGCACCAAACCTGCCAGGATGTGCTTCATTGTGCAGCTACTAGTCTGGGAGAGAGAATACGATCCAAGGAACCAGCTTCAAAAGGTATCTCAATTTATATGATAATATCTGGTCCAGGATGATGTAGCAGGTCAGAGCAGGCCATACAGGTGACTATCAAAGTGCACGGCTATTGATTATTTTGAAAGGACCCTGAAATTTATTGTATATCTCCGAGTCATCATGGGTGGGTCCGAGGTGATGGAGACAGTCCAGATGTGTCAAACAAAACCCAACTTGCCGTCATGCCTAATAAACATGTGATAGTAACATAAAGCAACTTTCTGCTAGTGTAATCTGAGTTGGGGATAGCCATTCACTTGATTGCAAGTCATATGCCATCAGTGGTACATGTACCATGTGCTTCTTTCAAAAGTCAGTTGAACTATCGAAATATCATGACTAAAATAACTATACCTGGCTTCCTCTGCCCTTTCCATTCTCCGAGTCATCCTTAAACTGGTGCAACCCACACACGCCTGTATCCCTGTATTGATGTTAAAGCCGTTTGTAGGGTCAGTCCCCGAAAAGAAAAGAAATCTACCAAGTCAAATTTCAACTTCTGACAATCACCCGCATTCTGTACTATGGCAATAGAGTATTGTCATGCTTGCAGCCATCTGCAGAACACTATTACAGTGGACCAGTGAGTTCTTGCTGGCAAGGCGAATATGCTGAATTGTTTTACATGGTACCTAGAACTTGATGAGCAACTCGCCATCCTTTGACCACACATGGATCATCTTTTCTTCACTGCCGTTCGCAGATTTGTCGCCTTGTGGTGAGTATGTGACTGTCACTCCATATTCATTGCCTCTCTTTTTCGGCAGTGTAATTTGTCAACCAGTAGCTAGGTTCCATCGTCGTATTGTGCCGTCATTTAATCCACCTGCTAATAGGGGTTCCCCACTCCAGCAACTGGTCACGGGTCTAGATCCTACTAGTAGGCACCAGTTCTTAAATAGATCAATCGCTGACCAGTCTCCTATATGGTTCACCCACACACTTGTTTCTGCATATTCAGCGAATCATATTTCACAGGTTGTATGTTCTCGAGATGTTCAGACTATATGCATTGTCCAATGAAAAGTTAACCTTCACACAGCAGTATACCATCTGATAGATGCTCGAAATGATTGCTGTGATATCTACACACATATCCAGAATACCAACAGGTACAAGTTACAATGCAGCCAATTCACACCACAGTCAGCTGCACCAGGCCCATATCACTCTCATCGGACTCTCACACCAACTACCCTCAACCCATCAATGCACCCCTCAAATCCTCCACTAAAAATCCTCCACTCCCTTAATCCCACAGCTCAAGCGCACCAGCCCCTCAATACCCAACGCTTCACGAGGCAGAATATTCCTACAAACTGTTTGTTTCAACATCCGTCTGCTCTATTACTTTCAGACTTCTCATCCTTTCAGCCACAGTGAATACAACAGCAGACTTTCTGACACCTGCCATACCATGCAGCCAAATGAACCCACTCATTTTCTCGGTTGTCTAGTAATCATGTGATAGGGATGAAAGCCCTACATGAGTCCCTTTCAGACATGAACTTGAATTTAGGAGAAAAAAGCTTTGTGCTGTTACCTTCAGAATCAAGCCAGCACTCACATTTGACCCTGCCTAGTTTTACTACAGGTGTTTCAGTAGGTCACTCTCTGTTGGTTGATACAACTCAAGGTCTCACAACTGGTTATGAAAACCTTCTAGACGATAGAAAGCAGCGAGTAAATCCCCCGCACTCGAATAGAGCTATGACCGATATAAGGTCTACAACCCTGAAGGACAATACATTTGTTTGTTTGTTTAAAAAAAACCCCGTTCCAGAAGCTCACCACTGGCCTGCGAAGAAACCAAGCTAGACCGCCTTACTTGAGTTGCATTCTTGGCGTGCATCATGAACACATCCTGTGCAAAATTCCCGCTACTTTGTGGAGTGAGTCTCATGCATGGTCCATGGTTTCAGCAGGAAATTTTATATCTTTAAATAAATTTGCTTGGGTTTCAGCATAACATTGATTTCAATTGTTTGCTTGTTCGGTAACGGTCTATCACTCATTCACTTGAAAAGGCATGTGGTCATTCATCGGGTACCCACTTTTGTTGGTTTCCTTTCACTCTGTCAATTTGAGGATCTGGAACCAAGATCATGCCATGACCTATGGCTCATGAATCATACAGTTTCCATCATATGCATTGGGTATGAGAAGTCCATAGTAAGCGTATAGTAAGTGGGGGAAACAATTGCGGGCAAGTACATATCCAAGATAAGTCATCTATCATGATCTTCATAACACCCGATACCCCTCAGATCCATCAGTTATCCCGCAGGACCAAGGTTTATCCCATGTATAATAGAACTGCCAAAAGTGTTTGCGATAGTCTGTGACCTCGAAGGAAACACCATCCGATTGAATCCTCTTCTGCCCAGGATGTGTCACAGGAAACAGCGGTTCCATCCACAGGAAAGATACAGGGTCCTGCCTGTAGAGGGGAGCAGACACCATGAGCCACTCCACATGCAAGTCTACTCCCTTTGTGCGATTGATATATGAACATGTCTTGTAGGGCTCAGCCAGATGTGGGTAGACTACTGAAAAAGTTTCAAGGTTCTTCATACAAGTCCATGGAATGTCCAGCAACCACCAATATAGCAGGAATGATGG
>NW_024539086.1:0-12116 GCF_016647635.1 Suillus subaureus | reverse complement strand
AGTCCTCCAGAAGCTAGGACCGGTGCGGATGTATGTCGCATTTGCAGAGGGCTTTCGCTTGTAAGAAGGGGGTATGGGGGAGTAAGGTGGCCAAACTGCAAGACAACGAACGTCGTGTGAGTGCACACGACGTGAGCCAGACTGAATCCATCGTGCTGGGGGGAGGACAACACAGAAGAAGCTTCTGGAGCGGTGGGAACATATGAGAAGAGCACAATTTTTTGGTCGACGCCAGAGCTGAATACGGATGTGCCTTCCTGGAATGCGGTACATTTAGTCACAGGAGAATATCATATTGGAGGACTTACGGGACCAATTGCAAGGCAAAGCACGTCAGCTCCGTGCGCCGGGTAGCTGCAGGTTTGCGTGCAAGTCATGGAATCCCAGAACTTCACCGTACCTAAAGAATCCCCAGAAACAATGGTCCCATCGCTGTGTTAAATTGGTTAGATCGAAAAACTGAAGTATTTTGCACGTGCACTCACGCAAGCACGCCAACTGTCCAGACAAGTGTCCGTTCACCTTTCATTTTGTCTGTCCCCATGCGGTCAGTCGATCTGCCAGTAGCGATATCCCATTTCCGTAAGCTGCTATCTGAGCCACCCGTGACGAGCCATGTGTCGATCCACTCGTCTTCATCGTCATCGCTGTCTTCATCACTATCCGTTCCACTGTCAGTCTTCTTCGCCGTCCGTTGTTTTGGCGGCCGAGGTGTTGGCGGGCCCCAAGCAATGCTCAGTATGCGACTTTTTATGCGATCGAATCGCCTGTGATGCTGCAAAGTATCGCAACTAAGGATAGCAAGCGAACAGACCCGTCTTCACAACCCAGGGCAAGTAGTGTCGAGGCAGGATTAGCTGCAATGCTCCAGATGGCACCTCCCTGGGAACTAATGGTTCTCTATAGTCCAATATGAGTTCGGTGCGAACTATACAGTAAGAGCATCGTACGCGAACACAGCTGCGAGATATGTCCCATTCCAGCAATTCAGACCCACCACCTGAGCTGAAGAGACGAAGATCAGAGCACGATGGTACGGTGTCCGATGGTAAATATGTCCGGATAGCGCAAAGTAAGGCTAGCGAATCTACTTTTGATGGCATGGACCTGGAAGAGTCTAATGCAACTTCAATTGTTGTGTCAACTAGCATGCAAAGTGTTCACCTGCGCACTTGCCAGGCTTGGGATTGCCTGGATCTCTCCCTCCTCTGCAGTCCATTCGAGAAGGTCGATGTTGCCATTGGCATGGCCGACACCAAGTGTGCCGAATTTATCTTTTGAATCCCTTTCCCGCTTCTTACCTTTGAGAGATGGCAATGGTAGCGGAGGAAACGCGAGAGCCGTAATCGGCGATGGCGTATAGTCAACAAACCTACAACGATGGACAGCAACAGGTCTTGACATGGCGCGAGTTTCAGTCTTCCTTCTATCAAGGTCTGGCTCTCCTACGCATTTTTCTTCATTGCCTTTCTTGGACGCGTCCTTTCAACCACGTGGTCACGCTTCATATTTTGCTCCTTACATCTTCGAGACTTACTTGGACTTCCGCGTCCTCCAAAATTCTTGCTTTCGATTTCACTCCGCTTCGAACGTTCTTTGCTAACATGTCTTTCCTTGGTCGTGGTGGTCCGTCACCAGCCGGTGGTGTCAACCATGAGCGCATTGAAATGGCCATAAACGAGTGCGTCGGCTCCCATTTCACCTAAACCGTTGCAGCTAACTCTCAGGCCATAGAATTGACATGGTTTCAGACGTATTTAACCGTATTGTTTCGTCCGTGACAGTTTTTCACAATTCCTGTGACCTTGACTTATTTTATGTGTGGTGTAGTTCATGTCATGCCAAGTGTATCAGTCCTCGCTATGCCGAAGGAGACCTCAACAAGGGCGAGAGTGTCTGCATTGATAGATGTGTGGCAAAGTTCTTCGAAGTTAACAAGAAGGTCGGAGAAAAGATGCAGAGCGCAGGTGCAAGTGCACAGGCCACGGGGTCAACGAGCTTCTCGTTATGAGAGTGACCGTGCGAGGACATTTATATGGATAGTTATGATGTGAGTCAGTCGCTTGACCTTTTCTTTCTCACCTCGCTTACTCTTTTTCTTCAGAGCTTCGACTTGTTCTACAACGTAATGCATTGGTGCACAACCACTCATCCCAACATATTAGACAAACATGTATCGGACGCATCCTACTTGGTAAAGTTCGGGAAACATTCTGCCAATGTTTTTGAGTGCTTGTTCTGGGCGTGCTCCTCTAGTCTGCAATGCAACCATCAGTACAAAGCGCTTCTTCCACATTCTCATTTGATTAAAAAGGACACTTACGCTGGTGCGCGTGTGGTGAGCAGCTGAGATGATGGAATCGATTAGAATGATCTAGACAGAATCTACGACTAACGACTCACGAAGGCCTGTCTGCAAGTCTGGCAAATAATGTTCTTCGCCGCTTCATTAACCTTCGACCTACTTGTAGGGCCTTTGTCTGCATTTTTTGCAGCATTGCGTTCACGCTTTTGTGCAGCTTTGGCGCCCTGGAGGAGGCTTGTTAGTGGACTAAAATCACCCATTCCTGTGAACTGAAGATAACCCACGTTCCCCATGATTAAGCTAAGATACTGAAAAAAACGGAGACCGAGAGCTAGTACAGAGAGCTAGGGAGATCGGAGCTGGTATAACTGCGAGTGCTCAACAACGTTGCACAGGATGAACACATGTTTTACGTAATTCGTGTTATGGGCTTTCGTAGTCAGCCAATGATTATCTTGGTACTTGTTCAGAATCATATTTGCAACAGCCTGAGATGCTCAGATACCAATCATCAACTGACCTATAAACTTGGCTTCGCACCAGTGTTTGTAAGCGGAGTCCCGCGATATCAAGCAAAGTGCGGATAACAGTTTTCGACCAAGGGATCACTGCAACCAAGCTCGAGTCATTCTTGACTAAACCTGACATGAGAATACTGTCCAATGTGCGACATTCTTGGAATCATATCCGTCACTTCTCTTCTCGCATACCACAGCCTCACTTCAAGATGGATTCTAAACTCGCGTCGATCATTGAGCAGGTCAAAGTAGACATCATCACTCCTACTCAACAGCGTGACAATGCGAGACAACTGGAAGAAGTTTCTAGGAATTTTATATGTGAGTTCAAATGAAAAGTAGGAATTTCATCTGGCTGAAGAAATGGTAGCCGATACTATCACAGGTGTGTTCTCCATTTGTATTGCAAAGTGCTTGAACAGGACATCGTTCAGTGCCCACGAAGGAGATGTTCGCATACGCTGTACAGACTTCACTCGGTGACGACGTCTACAACGAGCCATCTACGATTGCCCTTGAGTCACACATTGCTAAGCTCACAGGGAAGGAAGCTGCTCTCTTTGTAAGCAGCGGGACCATGGGTAACCAACTTGCTATCCGCACGCATCTCCAGCAGCCTCCCAATTCCATCATTTGTGATGTTCGGGCGCATATCAATAAGTTCGGGCTATTGCTCCATCCATCGTGACATGGCGGCTGACTTTCCCTAGGTACGAGGCTGGTGGCGCGGCAATCCACTCAGGTGCTCTCCAGAACGCTTTGACACCTAACAATGGCATGCACATGATTACGCGGTCGCACACTCTATTATTAACATCCACGCAGGACACCATTTGACTCTGAAGGATATTGAACCTCATGTAGTGTTCGGCACTGACGTACACAGGTATGGGGATTCCGCATTTCAAGGATTCTGTTAATGTCTATCAGCGCACCAACGCGAATCATTTGCCTGGAAAATACGCTGAATGGCACGATCATGCCGCAAAACGACATAATTGAGATCGCTGATTTTGCCCTCAAGAATGGCATACTGATGCATCTTGATGGTGCACGTTTGTGGCATGTCGCCGCTGAAACTCAGACACCGATTGATGAACTCTGCGCACCATTTGACTCAGTCAGTTTGTGCTTCAGTAAGGGTCTCGGTCAGTATTGCCATCAGTACCTACGAGCAGAGACTGACTCGCTGCAGGTGCCCCCGTAGGGACATGTCTCGTCGGTCCAAAGGCATTTATACAGAAAGCGCGCTGGTTCCGCAAGATTTTTGGCGGGGGATGCGCCAGACTGGTGTTCTTGCTGGGTCGGTCGCTTACGCACTTACCCATAATTTCCCCCTCCTTCCTAGGGTTCATGCTCTGGCAAAGCGCCTACAAGCTGGTTTAGAAGAGCTTCAGGTTGGCATATTGAGTCCTGCAGAGACTTGCATGGTAAGCCCCATCAGTTGTTTCTCGATCTTAGATTTTCCAACAAACTTGTCGTGTGAAATAGGTTTTTTATGATCCCTCCACAATCGGTGTCGAGTACTGGGAAATCATAGATCATGCAGCTGCATTACCGAACCCCATTGGTCTCACTGGCTCTCGTATGGTGGTACATATCCAAACATCACCTGAGGCAGTGGAAGATTTCTTGTCATTGATCAGAATGCTGAAGGAGAAGAAGGTCCGAGCAGGCATTGTTCCCTCACCAGTGGATTCAGATGGGATGAGGAATGTGTATGTCAGGGCCATGAGGCCCCTCCACACCCACTAGATAATTCAACACATTAAATTTAATGTCTGCTGTCCTCAACAATCACTAGTATAGTAGCATCTTTGAATACTATGTCATTGCAATATATGTAATGTAAAGTTTACAGAGTGATTGGCTACATCATGGCACATAGAACTTCAACAAGCAAGTCAAAACACTAAGACACACACAATCAATCATAGGAATATGTTAGAGCAAGCACAATGTAGGACTGCTCCTGGAAACCACTTGTCAACAATATCAATGTAGTGTTATCTCCAGTGTTGCATATAGGGTGCCATCACAGTCAACATACATAACATTTCTGCAACAACAAGTCAGTTCAAGTAATTAAAGGAGATGAGCAACATATGTTTGATTAATAAAATCCCCATTCCTGGGACTCAATCATGAAATCATGAAGCATAAGGGTAGAGGACTTACTCATCCATTGGCCAATCACTCAATGACCAAAAGAGTATAGCCAAATCTGATATTTTGACTGGTTCATGTAACTGACAACTTGTGTAAAATTATCAGTACATATGCATTGGTTTCAGATAAATAACCCACTCCTCAGCTCTAAGCACACACCCAGGGATAACACTATTTGGCATTTGCAGATCTTCAGGTTGGGTTGTACAGTCAGGTGTCCTACTGTGGGCCTTGATCATAAGTGCAGCTTCTGGATGAGCTGGAAAGCTAGGATGAGAAAGACTGAACCCAATGCACCACCTCCCATTATCCCCCATATAAATGAGAAACCACCATATTCATCCTGCAAGAATTGGTCTAGTATCAGCACAAGAAGTACTAGTGAGAGATGTGGACCATACCTGCAGCAACAAATTCTATGCCCAATTCACCTGCAGTGTGCAGGCGTTTCTGGAACATTCTGATGTGGAAACAAGCAACAAACTGGTTCTTGCCCATTCTATCCCCTTTATCATGCACCTGGACCTCATCTGGTGGGCAACCCAAAAAATGTCTCAAAGACTCATCCTTAGCTGATCAGTGCAAAATGAGTTAGTTGATGCACTTGGGTGGGCATTGATGTCTCCACTCACAATTAATAACATGTCCCAAATTCAGCTGCATAAACAATGCATGGTTGCTAGTTGACATACATGCAAGACGCAAGTCAGAAGAGCAAACAGATGAGAATTTGAGGATGTGTGCAGCAAACACTGAAAAGGCTTCTCTCTGGCCATTCACAGCTGCCCAATACATTGCAGTGTGACCCTCAATATTGGGATTTTGCAGGAGGTCAGAGAATTCTGCAGGGAGGAGAGCAGCAGTGCAGGTGCTGATAATAGGGGCAATAGGCATAAAATTGGGAACAGAGACAATATCACGGATGTGAGATAGAACAGCCTCAGTCTGTTTGGTCTTGGTGAGTTTAGCCTGTGTCTGTTTATGCTTGTTCTGTAGAAATGAAAATAAAGGCAATTGGCTGCCAGTACATTGGACAGAATTTGCCACAGTTGATGATGCAGGTGTGGAAATCTCATTGTATGGGGGAGGCACGCTAGTAATGGACTTGCCATCATCAAAGACTTCAGACTCAGTAGCCATGATGATATGGAGGGGCAGAAGTTAGGAGATTTTTGCTCTTGTGAGGAATAAATATTAGTGCGGAGCAAGCCAGTGTCAGACGGATGACGTCATCAATTAACTATTTTTCGGACAAACATCATGATGGGCCTATGTGCAATTCGTGCAATGAATTGAACAACGACTCTGATAGCATCATGTGCCGAGCCATAACTCTTCCTTTCATCGTAAACATACTGGAAGTAAAGTTCATGGCCTTTCAATGACCTGTCCAGGATCCTTGTCTGCCCAGTCTTTTGTTAGGCTCCTACAGATCCACCCAATCCAGAGAGCCCATCGAAAATCCAAATCGCTTGTGCAGCATGGAATGATGCTGCTATTCACGTTCCAAATAAGCGCGAAGGTGTCGCCGAATTCATACTCACGCGATTGCTCAAAAACAAGTAGTGTTGTTGGCAAAACTACCGAATTTTGCCAACCGGTTCGGCAAAACTGGTTGTGCCCGGTCCTCGGCAGAACTCACGCAAAAGGGGGTGGCAAAACTATGACTTTTCTCCAGACTCACTCATCTCCCTCCATACAAAAATCAGCCAACGTTCTTCTTAGCCTCCTCCTCGACTTTCACTCTAAGACGCGCACGTTACACGCATACATTCATGCACTCTTTGACGCCTGTGCCTCTCTTCCTTCCATTAGATCCCTTGTATTACCACAAGAAATTCTACGGCCGCGGACGGACCTCTGCTATCCTTGCGCACATCCATCTTGCCTCGCTCGCATAAGCGCTCCGCACATTCTTCACACCCACCCAAGTAAAAGAGGCAGCTCAGATTGCCCAGACTCCCAAAAACACTTTCAATACCTACCAAAACCTTTCCTCACTGATAAAAACTAGCGAGTCGGAAGACAGCCCGCATAAAAAGCGCCATCTGCGAGTCCATTGCCTACGCAAGCCATGCGGGAGGCAGACGCATATGCATTTTCCCTTTTCTTCAGTCTCAAGTTCGCGGCTCTGTGCCTGTCGAACCTCCCAGGCTCGTCCGTCACCTCCGAGGTCCGCGAGGCTGTGCTTGAAGCGGGCGTATGGGCCATCGACGCCGCTCGCTCACTTCTTTGTAACAGGATTTCTAAAAGATCCTGGGCAGACCAAATGACAGATGCTGCACTTCTTCATTTCACCTATCATCTACCGGCTTGGAGGTGCAGCGGAGAACAAGGGGATTATGCGAGGACTATTGGAAGTTGCATGTCTGTTGGTTGCCAGCCTCACAACGGCGATCCTGGCGAACTACCATCTGCGCTACCTGCTGCTAACGTACTCCATTCAAATTCTCCAGCTTCGCAGTACGCTGGTTGAGCCTTTCAATGAGCGACAAAACCAGTCTTCGACAATTTTCCAATGTTTTCCACCTTCACATATGAGACTGGAAGTGCTGGTGTCGATGCTGGCCCTGTGGCATTAGTCCTGGATGGCCATAGTTCAAGGGAGGTATGCCAATTCCCCTTGCATCGCCACGCTTTCACCCAAAGCATCTAGGATCTGTCCCGGCGCTTGGTAAGGGAGGTCCATAGCGTGCACAGCGAGGCCTATGATGGGGTAGTTGTCGACGTTTTGTGTTCATCTTCACATTGTACTTTTGTCCCGCTCGATGTCTGGAGCGCACATGTATCAAGTTCTATTTAGCGAATTTAGAAGCGTGAGATGGTACATAGTATGTTGGCTTCGAAGTAATCTGAGTGTATTCTAAGCTAGCTGAAAGTGAGTCGAATTTTATAAATCACGACACATTTCCTGCTGAGGGTAATCTCAGAGTAGTATCGGCAAGTCTCGCACTTTTCCCTCATTACCCTGCCTCCATATTCCGTGGTTTTACGCCGTGTTACAGCTATCTTCGTATGTATTCAATGGTGTGCTTGTTACATTAAAGGATATCTACCACGACATGGGACAACCTAGCTATTCCAGATGTTGCTACAATTGTTACTAAAGAAATCTTGAGACCTTTCGAGTCACCACCGTCACCGTTCCAAACACTGGTCACCATGGTCACCACAACCACCACGCAACTAAAGAAACCTGCTTCCAAAAATACTGACCCAAGACACAGTAAACAGCCAGCTGTTCGCTTCGCAGCAGTGGCAGTATGTGGCGATCCCAGTGGTTGGACTTCCGAGTTGACATTCATCATTTGAAAAGATAGTGAAGATAGTGAATGGCTATAGGGAGTTGTGGTGATGACTACAAAGAGCGAGAGTCAACTTGAATATTCTGATCCAGCCACTGCGCCGATCGTGTGCAGGTCATTCGCATAGGCGGCCAGCAATCGTAGCAGCGCTGGGAAGCGCCAGCCCCTAAACATCACCCAAAACACTTACGCCAGCATGAAATAGGTACGGTGCACATTGTCGAATATGATTCACGAGTATACTACATGTTTTTTTGGTGAGAGCCTGTTGGAGAGTGTACCATAGCATGGCGTAAATCGACGAATACCGACGTCTGGACATGGTGCGGTTCGGCTTCTCTGAACCGCGAGCAAGGTCATCGACAGATGTTGAGATCCACGGTGAAGACATGGCTTTAGACTCTTTAAAGGCTCGCGTAGCCGCTGAGTCGATGGTAAGAGATGCGCTGATAACAGGAAGAGTATGCAGAGCAGTGACTACCACAGGGCCGTGCAAATTCTGAAACTCGACAACAAGCGAAGTACCCCATGTTCCTGGGCAAGTAGGTGTCGTCAAGAGACTCTTGAAGAGGATATCATCCAACCTGCTTGCAAGCTCTGTGCGTTTCAAAGCGAAATGAGTCATGTGCATGATTACATTGGCACCACGTTCCTTATTTCGCGCATCTGACTTTTTAATTCCAACTCGCACTGCAACGCCACGCAGAACAGGTGCAGACAAAGCAGGCAAATTTTCTGCACAGCAAGTATCCGAATGATGAACCGGTGTTCTGTGCGTCAGATGGTCTGTAGAACAAGGCGCCAGTTTCACCTGGGGAAGTGAGTTTGTAGAAGATGTATTTGGAAGTGAGGGAGAGGAGGTAGTTTGCGGGATCTAGAGAAGAGTGGTCTTCGCGCAGTTCGCAGAAGAGCTGTGGTACGTAGTCTGTGAATTTGAAGCCACGTTTCACGGAGGGAGTGAGTTCGTTCCCGACACTGAAGTGATGTGAGTTTGAGGTGAGGAGCGGGTGGGGAGTACGTACATGCCTTTATGCCTTGTGGTGAAGGGTCTTTTTTTTCTCTGGATGGAGTGAGAGCCCGCAGCATATAAGGCTGATCTTGATCGCGATCGGCGGGTCCCGATTAGCCTTGAAAATGAGATCAATGAACTTGCGAGAGGCAATATCTGGCATTGCTGACGGGAAGGGTTGTGTTGGGAGTGGGATGGAAGTGAAATATTACGATGGCACAGCCTCGATCTTGCGTGGGCCCTAGTGTTACCGCCGAGACAAATCGAATCGAGGTGGAAAATTGACACGGTTCGGGCTAATGAGTTGAAACGATGTGTACCTCTTTCACGTCGCGATGTGGAAACGAGTTCGGAAGCGATACGGACCAGCAGTCCAGCCACTGAGAAGCTAGGGATTCTGCATGCCGACAATGACGATCATTTGCAAGTTACTGGTACATGACCAGCAGATATATTAATTATAATCAATGTCCCTGGCATTCTGGAGCAACTCATCGAGCTCGCGAAGATTCCCAGCAGCCATTAGCTTGTCAACTGTTCTGGGAGTCACGGATCCAAACATTGTGTAGTCCCGCTCATGATGCGACAGCCATCAGGTCCTCTGTAAAATTGAGGCGGTCTTGCTTGTAAATAAACTTCAGGACTTGTAATGTTTCAAGTGTGGTCGGAGATAAGTTGCTGCGCTGTAGAGTGTCTCTTTGCTGGATGAAAGTATGCGGTTGGAAGGCACAGATAAAGCTTGAGCAGGCAGGACATCCGTAGCGACGCGGAATAGAAGCGGAAATGTACGTCCTTTTTGCTGACATGGTACCTGTTGATATTGTGAATTGCAGACAGAAATATATCGCATACCTCCCAGGAACGAACGATATCTGTTGTACGTTCAGCTGTTTCAAGTAGCATACCATACCTGCATCTTCGTAACGGGAAAACTCGCATTCGGCACCCTTCCTGTCCAGTTCGAGTTCCTTGCGGAAGCGTTCCTGAATAGTTTCCAGTGTCGGGGAGTGTACCCACTACTTCAGAGGCAATGATAATGGGAGTTGGAGGGATAGTGCTATTAGTAGCAGAAGATGAGTGCCGCACAGTTACTTTAAGGTTGTTCATGCGGCCAAATCCAACAGATAAAGACCGCGAGGCGATTGCTGTCGAATTGGTGAGCACATAGCTACTATGATACTGAGGGTGTGGATAGTAGTGTTCCGTGGATAACCCTCTGAGGGGTTATCCACTGTGGATATCCACCAGGCCTAAATGAGGGTCAGTTATCCACGGGTGAGTATGGTGGATATCCACCGCCGGTAAAACCGGCCCGGCGATTCCGGGTGCTGCAAAATTTAGCTTGATTTACAAGTCTAGATCTATCCTACACTCTATGTCATGTCCCAGTCTGCTCTTCTCTTGCACCAAAGTGCTTGCCAGCAGAAGAGTGACAGTGTTCTTCGGTGCTGCGGGTGCCAAATCTTTGTCAGCAAGCACATCAGCTAGCGTCGTGGAGTCAAGATTGATGATACTGGCAGCATCAAAAGCCTCGCCGTCAAAAGAATCCGCTTTTTTTGAGCCATCTTCAGATATATCCTCGGGGTCAGTGACATCCAACTCTGAGTCGCTGTAGTCCAATCAGCGTTCGACCAGTCACCAAACAAACATTGACTTGACGTCGCATGAAGTTCCGCCAAAATAAGCAAGCTTAAATCCTAGTTCGAGCTCACTTCAAGCAGAAACAAGCTTGTAGACCTGGTATTTAGGCTTTTTAAGTGTATTTAATGCATATTTAATACAACCCCATACACCCACACGATTTTCAGTTATCCACGTTATCCACCTATGAATTTTGGCCTTGGGTTATCCACCGAGTTATCTACGTGGATAACTGGGTGGATATCTACATCAGTGGATAACCAGGTGGATTTCCACGGAACACTAGTGGATAGCTCCAGTTGGGTCTGGGTCTCGCCGAGTCCCGACTCTAATGGACGTACGAAACGAAGTGCATCTGCACTCGAAAATCACATCCACAACATGCAGAAAACAAAAACGACGAACCGCTTGTAGCATCCATTTCCGACATCATCAGCCTCCTAGTGCTCCTTCAACCACTCAAGCTTCATGCTTGGGTTAATAACTATAATTCGGTCGATGAAAAGTCACCCGATCAGTGAAAAAAAAGTTGAAGCACACTCATCGATATCGAAGTCACCATATATAAGTTCACTGAGGTTGAAACGTTGACGGGTTGGAGCTAAGTTGGTGTTACAACTATCTTCATATCTATAGACCAGGATCCAAAAAATCCACTTAGCCGCAAATTTTATTGCGACACCAAACAGAGGCGCTCATATAGTTACTTTCGTAAGTCGCGTTAGTCGTCATCACAGTGTTTGGGGAGTACTACTAGCACGACGACTGTCGACTGTCATCATCATGCACGGAAACTGTCGACATATATACAACGTTTGCGACGGGGACGAAGGGACAAACTTGCTAAAGTGTCAAGAAAACTAAGCGGAGCCTCATCTGATGACAAGCACGACTTAGCTTTTTGACGTTCTTCAAGTTGCAACTGGTCTGCTGTAGGCTACCGTGGATGATCTGTGAAGGCAGGCTGCAGTCTATGCAATGGTAGGTGAGTCGTTTTATGATTTACACCCCGACTTGAAGGGAAGGGAGTACTTCAGACAGCGATGTTCCCGATGTTCATTATTCAATATTTTTTTGACCAGGTTTACTACTAGTATATGATAATGGATTACCCCGGGCCTCACTGGGGCCCCAGCCGGAGTTCCGCAAGTCAGCAGGACAACACAATA